>NW_017619356.1:859962-947462 GCF_001879475.1 Ipomoea nil
TTATATATATTGATATTGATTGCACTTCAAAGGAATATTGGATTGATGAAGCTAATATAAACTAGTCTGGTGATGTAGGACATACAAAAAACTTAGTACTAACTAGATAAAATAAAAAATGTATATTGCAGTTGGAAATAGTGACGGTTTGGACTGTTATCTGGGGGTGGTTGGGGGGATGGGGTGGGGGTGGGGGTGGGGGTTAAATATCATTACATTTGTGTCATTCACCATATCTTAATGCATGGGTTTTAATTGTTTGTTTTTTGGTACATGGGTTCTCATTGTTTAATTTTGGTTAAAGAACAAGAAAACATAAAATAATGAAAAATATTTAACCATGTTGTCTAATCATCCAAACAGCACCTAAAGCCGATCCTAGCCTTCCACTTCTAGCCGGTTCTAGGTGTTGTTAAGCCTAGCCGAGGGTACAATACTGACAAACGAGAATTCTTACTCTTTTTTACCTAGAGTTAAAAACCCCTCCCCTGCTCAAAGTCAATAACTGTTCTCCCTGCTCAGCTCAGATCCCCCAACAGACACGGTAAATATATATATATATATATATATATATATATATATATATATATATATATATATATAAACACTGTTCCCATCTTGCTATAAATCACGCGATATTTTCATATATAACCACCAAAAACAACAAATATTAGTGTTTAAAATTAAATTATGAATTTTTTACTTTCAACAAAAAAAATTATTAAATTATGAATTTTTTAGTCACGAGAAAACTGCAATCACTACAAGAAAGTCTATGATTTTGTAATTTTAGTAGGGAAAGAATTATAAAGTGGTAAATTAGTCCAAATCATAAGGAATAAATTGTGTTAGGTTGTTTATAATTGATCCGATCAAACAAAAAATGCTAATTAACTAGTTTCACCTGGGGTTGAATTCGAAATTTTATGATTACCGAGCTAACAGTCTAATAAGTTGGGTGGGGTTGTTCTAATTATGGGTTTATTTAATTGTTATTAATCCGGTGTGTCTCTCTAACAGATCCGGGGTGGGGTGTGGGAGTGGGGGTGGGGTGTGGAGTATCAATATAAATAGCCCAAACCGCAACGAAGATGCTACAGCGAGAAAGCGACTTGGAACGATATTCCCATTTAATTTTTTTTTTTTTTTGTTTGGCTTTTTATTTCTTTGTTTTTTTTTTTTTTTCTCTCACTAGAAGAGCAAGAGTGTGAGAGTATGGCGATTTGTGAGGCGTTCTGTTGTTTTTTTCAGTTGAGTGCCTGAGAAATTCATCGCCTACTCCCTCGCATTTTTGTTGTTTCAGCAAAGAATTTATACTGTGCGCGTACGGCCCCCCCGATTATTGTGCGCGGAGATACTGACATTCGCGAATGCATATGCGTGGTGTGCAGGGATCTTGAGGATTAGGTCTCGCAGCACGGGGAATGAAGAAGAATGCCGGCGTGCTGAATTCCAGTTGGAGACGAAGGCGCGAAGGTGAAGGTGAACACTTGAATCATAGTGCCGGTACCGTCTGCCAATGCATTTCTGTGCTTCGCGCATAAAATGTTGCTGTAGTAGTGACTGAGGAGTCATCGCCGTCGTCGTTGGACTTGCGGCTTAGGGTTTGGTTTTGATCGACACGAGTACGTGTTTGTCCTCGTGCTCACTTTCCGAGTTCGCCTTGACCGCTTTTGTTCTGTTGAACCGTAATTCGTGCGAAATCGAGGCGCTCTGGATCGGAGCCTGTACTCCTTGACAGGTACACTTCGTTGATCTCTTGTCTTCACCTAGTCTCTATTCCCTGTATGTTTCTGTGTTTGTAATGTAAATGTTTGCTGTGTGTGTTTTTGGATTGTTTCTCACTGGAATTTTGGTATTTTACGTTTATTTTTGTAGTGGAGCCTTATTTTAACTTAGTTAGTTAGTTGTTTATTTTATTTTTAACGCTTTTTGTCTTTATTTTTACCTTGAAGTTGTTGACATATTTGTTTTTGTGATTGGCAGTATTCTGAAGTGAAGAGCGGAACAGAGACGTGTCTTCCGCAGTCGTGGTATTAGCAGAACAATTGTAAAATTGGAGAAATGAAGGAGTTGGGTGACGACAAGTGTTTGGACCCGCAGTTGTGGCATGCCTGTGCCGGAGGGATGGTGCAAATGCCTCCGGTGAACTCCAAGGTCTACTATTTCCCACAAGGACATGGGGAGCACACGCTCACTAATGTCGACTTCTCGAATTTGACAAAAATCTCGCCTATGATTCTCTGCAGGGTTGGCACTGTGAAGTATTTGGCCGACCCCGAGTCAGACGAGGTTTATGCTAAGCTTAAGCTGGTTCCAATTGGCAGAGAACATGGCTTTGATGATGATGTGGTTTTAGGGAGCAACACCACTGCACCTGATACAGCCGAAAAATCGAATTCCTTTGCCAAGACATTGACTCAATCTGATGCTAACAATGGTGGTGGTTTCTCAGTTCCTAGGTACTGTGCAGAAACCATCTTTCCACCATTGGATTACTCGGCAGATCCACCAGTCCAGACTGTGACTGCTAAGGATGTTCACGGTGAAACATGGAAGTTTAGGCACATTTACCGGGGGACACCAAGGAGGCATTTGCTGACAACGGGGTGGAGTACTTTTGTGAACCAGAAAAAGCTAGTTGCAGGGGATTCAATTGTGTTCCTGAGAGCAAACAATGGAGAACTTTTTGTTGGAATCCGTAGGGCTAAAAAGGGTGGTATAGGTGGCTCAGATGCTCCGCAAGGGTGGAGCTCTGCTGCTGGAAACTATGGTGCATATCCATCTTTTTTGAGGGAAGATGATAACAAAACTATTAGAAGCACTAGTACTCCAAAGCTGAGTTCTTCTGGTGGGCGTTTTAGGGAAAGAGGAAGAGTGAAACCTGAATCGGTTCTTGAAGCTGCACGCCTTGCTGGTAGTGGTAAACCATTTGAAGTTGTTTATTACCCACGTGCAAGCACGCCTGAATTTTGTGTTAGGGCTTCCTCTGTGCATTCTGCTATGAGGATCCAATGGTGTGCAAGGATGAGGTTCAAAATGGCCTTTGAAACTGAAGATTCTTCTCGAATTAGTTGGTTCATGGGAACAGTATCTTCTGTTCGAGTTAATGACCCCATCCGCTGGCCCAATTCACCCTGGCGGCTTCTTCAGGTAATGCAGCTCCTCTAGTCCTTACTCTGCTTAAATTTTGCTTCTGTACATGAATTATTTTAGCAAACTGGATAGTCCCCCATCTCTCACATTCCTATTACCCTTTTCACATGTGTGACATTACATATTTGTTTTACCTAATAACATAGTTTTCAATATTATGTTAAATCAAAATGAATTGTTTCCTCTTGTAGTTCTGTAGTGACCTGCAACTCTTATAGGGCTATGTTTCCTACTCACTTCCTTGATGAATGGTTCCTGATTTGAATGCCAACACATCTTTTTGTTTACTTAAATTACCTGATACATGTATGGGGGCGTATCGATTGTTAATTGTAGTATGCGCTGAGACAGCTTAAAATGGAATTGAATAGTTCATAATGGATACATAATTGATGGACAGTTAAATATGGAATGCAGTATAAAAGCTTTAGATGTGAGTGAATTTTTCAACCTGTGCATTCTATGCTGCTAACCTTATGAGTGATACATTCAAATGATTTTGTTTATCGTAGATCTTTTCTATATATAAAGGATTGACTGAACTTATGAGCTTCAATTACATTTTGGTTTACTGTTTCCTTTGATGATATGCTACAGGTGACATGGGATGAACCAGATTTGCTTCAAAATGTGAAGAATGTAAGCCCGTGGATGGTCGAATTGGTTTCAAATATGCCCATCATTCATATGTCACCTTTCTCGCCACCAAGAAAAAAGTTGTGTTTACCACAAGATTTCTCACTTGACAGCCAATTTCAAATACCATCATTTTCAGGGAATGCCCTTGGTGCCAGCAGCCCATTTTATTGTTTAACTGATGTGGCTGCAGGTTTACAGGGAGCCAGGCATCCGCAATCTGGCCAGCCTTCATTAGATCTTCACCTTAACAACAAACTGAATATGGGACTCTCACCACCATCCCTCCGGCAATTTAATACAGATTGCAGAATCCCTGATGCCATTACGAGAGGCCAAAATGATAACAGTGAGAATATATCTTGCTTACTTACCATGGGGAATTCCACCCAGAAGTCAGATACAACTGATGAATTGATGACTCCTCGGTTCTTGCTTTTTGGTCATCCAATACTCACTGAGCAGCAAATGTCTCAGAACTGCCCAACTGGTCCGGTTTCACAAATTCGTGAAGTGCAAAGTTCCCCAGGCGGGAAAGAAGTGAATTCAGCTGAACTTGGCATTGATACTGGTCACTGCAAAGTTTTCATGGAGTCAGAGGATATAAGCCAAACTCTTGACCTCTCAGTCGTGGATTCATATGAAGAGCTATACAAAAAACTCGCACACATGTTTGGGATAGAAAGCTCAGAGGTGATGAAGCGTGTGCTCTACCATGATGCAGCAGGTGCTGTCAAACAAATTGGAGATGACCCATTCAGGTTGGATGAGTATGTTTGTTTTTGAAACATTATATTTAATTTGCAGAACCTCACCTTAACAATTAATAACCTCTTCTTATTGCAGTGAGTTTGTTAAGAAAGCAAAAAGATTGACAATTTTGAGGAAATCAGGCAGCAGCTCTGAGAGGTAATAGTTACTGTTTCTAATATTTTGTTTTGTTTAGAATATGGTTAATTTTTAGGCTTTAATCAAGAGTAATATTTTGGTATCGTTGATTCACATTTATGATTAGATAGAAATGGTGGTATTTTAGGACAGGGACGAGTCGGGTTCGAGAAGCTGTATCATCATCTGATGATCGACGTGGAAAGATGCCAATGATATCGTGAAGGAATAGATGGAATGTTGTTGCTAAGATTCTACTGAGTGCAAGCAAGCTAAGGGGGTGGGGGTCTTGTATGTTTGCATAGTAGTTGCATGTGCAGAGTTTGGGTAGAGAAGTATGAACAGTTTCTCTTGTTATGTTAGTATTGACATGGGATGGGATGTGTAGCAGAGCAGAGCAGAGCAGATGGAATAACGTGGTACTAATGGCTAGCTAGTATGTAGTGAACTGAACTGAACTGAACTCCCAATGTATGTTTTCACATGAATGATGATGATAAATATGGTCAGAAAATTTCAGCGCAGATATTATTACTGTTGTGAAGGAGGGAGCAGTCGACACTCGTCTATCACTCTACTTTATAGTACTTTCTATATCGGCTTATTATAATTTGCTTTTGTGAGGTAGTTCACATGAATGAGAGATTAACTTTTTGACTAGTAAATTTGGGTGACTAGGAAACGCATTTAATTTGCTGCTTCCATCCCATCCGTGCGAATAAGCAACCTACCTATGTTGTCTTTTGATCCGGAAATAGATCAACTGCCAAATCTGTTGCCATAAACAGGGTACCCAACAGACACAAAATGACTTTTTACTCCTGTCTCTCTACTAAATACTAAAAAAATATAATATCCCAAACATACTAAAATCTTAGTTTACATTCAATTCCTCAACATATATTATTAATTTATTTATTTATTGTCATGATATTATATTCCAGGTTTAATTTTTTAAACATCATTAAGTATAATAATTACGCTATGCTTACGTACTGGTTTTAATTTGTGTATGAATTGAATAGCCATAAAATAAAGAAATTTGTGTTTTGGTTTAAGTAAATTTAAAATATATATTTTGTGTAAGATAGTGGGTTTTGGTTTCACAATTCACATGATGTGAAGGTAAAAGCTAGGCATAAATAAAACATTACCAAACGGCCGCTTTTAATTGCGGGGGCTTTCATCAAATTTACGTGACTTTTATGTATTTGTTAATGTTATTTAATTTGTGTAATATAATAATAATTATTATTATATTCATGAAAGCTAATGCTGGGCGTGCAATAGAGGTCAAGCATTTTCACGTGCGGCTTCCAATCCTGTCGCAGTCTTGATGGCTGACACCGTTAGTTGAGCCCCATCCCTTTTCTTCTCACCAATCAAATTAGTTTAATGTCATGCTTCACAATAATCACTTCTTAATATAATGCTACACTAAATTTTGACTTCAAACTTAAATATATAACTCTCACTGCTTCACCTGATAGCCAAAAATTTGTGTGAGTCTGTCTCATGGGTCTCAATTGTGAGATGGATCGAATCTTTGATAGTTTGATTGATAACGTCAAATATTAATCAAGTATTTAATCCATTAATTAAAGATCTGACTCATCTCTAATGGATTGAGACCCGCAAGACAGTCTCATACAAATGTTATATATGGACTTTATTTCAATTCGGATCAATTAACTAGTTGAGAGTTGAGACGTGTCCCGATAGTCACTTCTTTATATAATGTTTTACTAATATAATGAATATGTGAACTTTTATGTACCAAGATTATATGGTCTAATGGTACTCGCGTTGAATTAGGTTCGGGTGCGGTTATGGTGCCCAGGTGCGATTGTGCAATTTAATCTGGGCCATTCATCTCGCTTAAATCAACATTCAGGATTATCAAAATTTAAAAAAAAAAAAAAAACGCGGTGGCAATTTTGTAATTTTTGCATCTAGGTCAAAATTAAAGTGAGCGGTGCTGTGATTAATGTGCGTGAGTTTTGTATATAAGATGCGTGAGTCTTGTGCGTAAGGTGCGTGAGTTTTGTGCTTAATGTGTGTGTGGTTGTGCTTAATGTGAGTAGTTGTTAAAACTTAAAGTGTGGGCTTTTGTGCTTAAGATGCGTGAGATTTGTTTTTAATGTGAGTGGAGTTTGTGCTTAATATGCGTAGGGTTTGTGCTTAATGTGTGTGAGGTTAGTGATTAATGTCAGTAGTTGTTGAAACTTAAGGTCTGTGAGTTAATGTTTAAAGTGCGTGGGTTTTGTGCTTAATGTGCGTGAGGTTGTGCTTAATGTGCGTGGGTTTTGTACTTAATGTGCGTGAGTTTGTGCTTAATGTCAATAGTTGTTGAAACTTAAGGTCTGTGAATTGATACTTAAAGTGTGTGGGTTTTGTGCTTAATGTGCGTGAGGTTGTGCTTAATGTGCGTGAGTTTGTGCTTAAGATCTAACACTTGAGGTGTTTCTTACTTCCAGACACGCGTTTTTTTTTTTTTTTTTTTTTTTAATTTTTATTGATTTGAGCCGTTGATCTAGATTTGATCAACGGCTCAGATCTAACCGCACGGGAAGCTATACCCGCACCTGAACCCTTCCCTATATATATATATATATATATATATATATATATATATATATATATATATATATATATATATATATATATATATATATATATATATATATATACATAGAGAGAGAGAGAAAGAGAGATTTAGGTTCTGGTGCGGTTAGGGTGTCCAGGTGCGGTTGTGCGGTTTAATCTTGGCCATTCATCTCGCTTAAATCAACGTTCAAGATTACCATAATTTAAAAAAAAAATGCAGTGGCAATTTTGTAATTTTTGCATCTAGGTCAATATTAAGGTGAGCGGTTCTGTGATTAATGTGCGTGAGTTTTGTATATAAGATGCATGAGTCTTATGCGTAAGGTGTGTGAGTTTTGTGCTTAATGTGCGTGGGGTTGTGCTTAACGTGAGTAGTTGTTTAAACTTAAAGTGTGGGCTTTTGTGCTTAAGGTGCGTAGGGTTTGTCCTTAATGTGTGTGAGGTTAGTGATTAATGTCAGTAGTTGTTAAAACTTAAGGTCTGTGAGTTAATAAAGTGCGTGAGTTTTGTGCTTAATGTGCGTGAGGTTGTGCTTAATGTGCGTGTGTTTTGTACTTAATGTGCGTGTGTTTTGTACTTAATGTGCGTGAGTTTGTGCTTAATGTGAGACATTTTAAAATCTTAAGTGTGTGAGTTTTGTGCTCAAAGTGCTTTGTTCTGTGCTTAATGTGCTTGTGTTTTGTACTTAAGGTGAGTGATTTGTGTTCTTAAGGTGCTTTTTGTGGACTTAAGGTGCGTGGTGATTTGTGTATTTAAGATGCGCCATGTTAATGATTAAGATGTATCCAATTGCACTGGAAGCCATCCCCGCACCTGAACCCTTATATATATATATATATATATATATATATATATATATATATATATATATATATATAAACATAATAAGCTTCAATCCAGGTTATGTCCCTGGTTTTATGTCCGTTTTTTCTGTTAACTTTTTTTGTACCTTATGCTATAATTGTTGTACTACATAATTATTTGGACAAAAATATCCCTACCATTATAACTTCTGTTATCTTTCACATTATTATTACCATGCACATGCATACACAATATCTTTTTCTTACATTCTTCAATTGGTAAGTTTGATTTTATTTAGATTTAATTAAATGTTACCATTATATTTAGTAATATATATTTCTATAATTCTTACTTCATTAATATTAATATGAATTCTAATATATATATATATATTAATATAACTAAGATTTTAACATTAAATATTAATATTGGGCATATATTTTTGCGCATCGCGCATATGAAATACTAGTATATATATATATATATATATATATATATATATATATATATATATATATATATATATATATATATATATATATATGTCAATGAGGTAGGGTTTAAACAAGAGAAAAAATATGTTAGTGTAATCAATTGTAGTATTAACTCGTACATTGTACTTACTTTCATGTACCGTACGTCATAAATTATTTTCAATTTTACTCTTCTTTTCTCTTCTAATTTTTTTTTTTTTTTTTTTTTTTAAATCTTCTCCACTAAATTGTTAGTGCCACTAAATAACATAGTTAAATATAATAACTTATACATTATACTTACTTTATTATATACACTTACAAATTATTTTCAATTTTAATTTGCATTTTATCCATATTGTATTGATTGTTTCTATTATCTTTTTCCTTTTTATAATTTTATTACTTTTTTTCTCTTTGGACATTTAATTTAGTTAAAGTATAAAATTAAAGAGAACTTAGTATTAATTTATCAATTATCATAACATGAATAGACTTGTGCTATTCAATTGCACAATTATATACATCAATATTATAAAGCTAAATAATAATAATAATAATAATAATAATAATAATAATAATAATAATAATAATAATAATAATAATAATAATGGTATGTATAAACAGCCACTTGCCTACTTCAACAATAGATTAACTTCAATATTTATCTACTATATATATATATATATATATATATATATATATATATATATATATATATATATATATATATAGAGGCGGGTTCAGGTGCGGCAGTGTCTTACGGTGCGGTTATTTCTTACGGTGCGGCAACACCAATAGTTCACCAAATATGCACCATCAACGTTAGGAAATACACCACACAAAACAGAGTAAACAGAGCCCTGCATCACCAAACACACACCATTAGGTGTGAGTAAAAACACCATACACTGTTCGGAAATACACCATTGGGGGTGGTGAGTTATATGGTGTGTTTTTTTGAGTCTGTGGTGTATTTTGTGATGTTTTATTACATTTCATTGGGGTATGTTTTTATTACACTGTTGGTGCATATTGTTAACACTGTTGGTGTATTCTGGAATTTGACCGCACCGCCGCACCGTAAGACCCCGCCGCATATGAGCGCTCTTATATATATATATATATATATATATATATATATATATATATATATACATATACATATATATATAAGAGCCCAAGAGAGTTAGGCCTATAATGGGTAGAAAAAATGGCGGTCACAGATTTTAATCAAATGAATGGCTCAGATTGATTGAAAGATTGATCAGATTTAAATTTTACACTAAAATTTCCTAAAATACCCACACATTGTTACTAATTCCGTTAAAATTTTAAGAATTGCCGTTAGTTCACCGTTAACTTACTCATTGATTTCAATAGAAAAAGGTCTTAGGTTCGAATCTCATCCAAATCAAAGTTGGCATAATTAGTACTCTATTTTACTCTTATTAAATTATATATAAATAATAATTTAGTAGTTACAACAAAAAATAATACATATGCATTTCTTTAATTTATAATTATGTGTCCACAATGCCTTTATTCAAAAAAAAAATAAATTATTCATTATCAATAAATTAACTAAGAGAAATAATTTTATTAGTTATATTGTCTTTATTTTTCTTCAATATAAAAATTTTTTATATTCAAATTTATTAATTGATTATATTCGCTACATTATCCTTACAATGTCTTTATTCAGTGAAAAAAAAATTATTAATTATCAATAAATTAATTAAAAGAAATATTTTCATTAGTTATATTGTCTTTATTTTTCTCAAATGTAAAAATTTTTACATTCAAATTCATCAATTGATTATATTCACTACATTATCTATTATCTTTTTTGTGCACTATTTTTCTAATTAAATATCAAAGTTATAATACAAAATAATGCAATATATTTATTTACCAAGTATTTTATTAATACCATGAAAAAATTAAAAAAATATAATTAATAAAGCCAACCATATTAACTACTTGAGAGATTTTGTGACAAAGAGAGTATTCAAATCACACAACAAATTGAAGTGAGAACTATCTCGCAATGTCATTGTTTGACAATCAGCATTAGGGGTTAGGTTAGCGAATTATACTAGCGGATTTATTTAATTATACTAGCGAATTTATTTAATTATTAACATTGGGTAGAAAAAATGACCGCCAAATTATTAAATCAAATGAATGGTTCATATTGTTCAAGTCTTTTTTCTTTTAAGATTTTCTAATTTATCCTTAATTATATGATTATCCATTTAATTTTTCCGTTAATTCACCGTTAGTCTAATTCTAATATTAAAGTCTAATATAGAATTATAACTACACCATTAATCTAATTCTAATATTAAAGTCTTAATAGAACTTAACCACAAATCCTAATGTCGGAATCGCCTCAAACAATATTAGTATATATTTAATATTTTATGCCCAAATTTTTATTTGTTCTCCCTTATGTCCCGTATTTGGTTTCAACCATACCTATACAATTATTTTATTGACAATTATAATCAATCTTGACTATATTATCTTGCATTTGTAAACTTAGAATTACCTATTTAACCCGCACCGGCTTAGCTCAATGGTTTTGAACCTCGGCGGCGGCAGTGCGGGAATTATGTCCAAAGTGGGCAAATTCCTTGTGCGTATCAGCATTTACAACCTCCCACAATGCTCTGTCGGGTCGGAGTGTGGGGCCCTTGGGGTTGGAGACTCAACCTTTGGGAGAAGAATTACCTATTTAAATACGCAAATTCAACCTTCAATTATCTATGCATGAACAATTTCAATAGAATCCTGCCTTAATATACTTTAAAGTACTTATTTAAAAAAACATTGGGCATTATCTCAATCGCGCAATGCGCGTTAAAAACTAGTATAGTTATAATAAATTTGAATTGTATCTTATAATAGTTATAAGATAAGACATATATGATCCATATATTATATGGCTTAGCTCTGTTTCGGTTGGTTTTATTGAACTTTTTTTTTTGTCACACATTACATTTTCTTATAACTAATTAGCTAAACCAAAATAAATACACTAAATAATGTTTTTATTAAATTCAGAAATAATGTTATATTCTTTTACTAAAATTATTATTTAATAATCAATCTTTTGAAGTGGTATTATTATGTACGCAAGCTCGTTTTCTGCATTTAATTATTACATTAAATCTTTTTTTTTTATGTGTGCTAATTTTAATTTATTATATAAAGATAAAAAATAAAATAAAAGAATAAAAATTATGTCTTACTCTTTTTTTTTTTTTCTTCAGCCAATAAAGACATGTCATGTCAATAAAGAGTGAAAACACTGTAAAAGTTAAAAAGCGAATCTAAGTGTAGTATTATTTCTGTTTAATGACAAAATTTATCTAATTAGTTGACGATGAGTTTAGACAATAATCTATCATTATTATTATTTTTATTAAAAAAAATCTTTTTAGACCTTAGGGATAATAATGTGATCGTGCCAAGTTTATATATATATATATATATATATATATATATATATATATATATATATATATACTTCTGATCCCACGACTATTGGATCATTTTCACACGATTTTTTTAAAACTTTTTTGGTAACACGACTATTGAATCATTATCACGCATTTGGTCCTTGACTATTAAATTTTTCACATTTAGTCTCACGACTTTTAAAATCTTGCCACATTTGATTCTCTAGCCTGACTTACCGTCACCAGTGACCAAAGTTTTTAGTTGTAAAATGTCATACAAAATGACAACTTTATCCTTCAAGATAAGTCACTTGACTATTATATACTCATGTTCAATAACATAGAAAAACAAATTTGATCGCCACTGACTAGAAATTAGGTCGAGTGGTCAAATGTGACAAGATTTTAAAAGTCATGAGACCAAATGTGAAAAATTAACAATTAGGGACAAAATGTGAAAATGATCTAATAATCGTGAGAACAAATGTAAAAAAATTAATAGTTAGAAAAAAAATTAATCGTGAGAAAATGATCCAATAGTTGTGAATCAAAAGTGAAAGAAACTATGATTGTGCCACATCAAGTTATTGTTGGGTAATAATTTTATTATTTTAATAAGAAAAATAAAATTTACGGTGTGTGTGTGTATATATATATATATATATATATATATATATATATTTCTAAAGGCAAAAGGGTCAAATAGGTCCCTGTACTAACATTGATTGTTCATCTAGCACCGTGAATTAAAATATGATGTATCTGGGCTATTATATTTTCAATTATTTTTCATCTAGCATTTTTAGCAAGTTTCTAACAAGTAACGCATCTAATTTGCTTACATGGAAAAATAAAATAAAAAACAAAATACTGACATGTTATTTTTTTCATCTAACTTGTTGTTTTAGTCACTTTTTTGGCAGAAAAATTCAAAATTTTTTATGTATTTCCAGATTATGTTGATTTGTTCTACGAATTTTCTAGAAAATAATGAATCTATTTTTCCATCGACTGTGAAATAAGTATGTTACAGCTTTTGAGGTTTTCGAACCCATTTATTGGCATTGGTTTTTATTTTGATTTTGGATGGTGCGTTTATGAGGGAGGCTCTTTGGTACAACCTGAGATTGAGGAGCTTGGAAAGAGCTGGTTAATAGACTAAGGGACAATGATGATTTGTATATTGCTCTTCATCATTTGAGCTATAATAACTAACACGACTTTTGACTTAATGTTTGGGGTGTAACTTAATTAACCGACTTCATTTGAGTGTAGATACGAAAATGACATGCTTGCGTTTACTAGCTGCAACCGCAATCTGACTGAAGTAGAAGCTAAGGAACTTCGCGTTATGAGGTATAATGTGCAACACTGGAAAGAGAAAGAGATAGACAACGGAGAAAGAATACTGTCATACATTCTCGAGAGAAGCGGCCATGTATGCGAAGGCGATGGGTAGCCCTCCACGATAAAAATTTACATTTTTAGGGCAAATTTATGGTAACAACTACATGGATGCATTCCGCTTAGAATACCTCTATGTGTTTTCACAATCTGACAACAGAGGAGGAGTTGGAATCTTTCAAGTCATATATGAAATCAACATAATCCATAAATACGTAAAAAAAAAAATTTAATTTTTCTGCATAAAAAAAAGTGAAAAAAATAAAAAGTTAGATGAAAAAATAACATGCCAGCATTTTGTTTTTATTTTATTTTACTATATAAGCAAATTAGATGAGTTACTTGTTAGAAACTTGCTAAAAATACTAGATAAAAAATAATTAAAAATATAATAATTTAAATGGACCATATTTTAAATCATGGGGTTAGATAAATCATTAATGTTAGTACATGGAACTATTGTCATTTCTAAATTCAATGTCTAAGGTTAACTTACTTTTATGTTAGGTCAAGGTCAAAGATGTCATTGGCTTTGTACATTTGTTCATCGGCTTTGTTAAATTGCGTGTCATTAAATGAAGCTATTACCAACTCAAAAAAAAAATAAAAATGACATAGATTTGGTGACGTGGCAAAGGGCAGTTTCTCTGCCGCGCGTGGGGCTGGGGCCCGCACCTCCATGTTCTTGCGTCACAACAGACACGGGGGTAACGTGTGCGGAGCTACATCTCGCTTTTACACTGACGGCTGAGATTCATGGTACTCGCTCAGGCTGTGAAATCACGTCCGCGCGATCTGTAACGGATTACGGATACAGTCAGTCGGAATTACTACAGCTGCTACCTACAGTCTACAGACCACAGTAAACACAAAACGGGGAAGGTAAAATATCTTTATCTTCTCCCGATAAGTTGAAGCCTCGATATATCATGGCAAATTATATCGTGCATCAGGGTGCACAATGCATTATGCGTCCTGACCCAAAATGACGTCATTTTATATATATATTTTTAAAAAATCATGTTTCGAATGTACATAATTATATTAATAGAATATACATAGTCGTTTTTGAAAGGATAATACACAAAATCTAACATAATACATAATACACATAAACTTTTAACTTTTTTTTTTTAAAAAAAAATCTCATATTTCAAATATACATAATTGTATAATAGAATGTACATAATTGTATAATAGAATACACATAAACTCTGTCACGTCAACTCCTCACACAACTTAACAAAACGACATTGTTTTGAGTAGGACGGGACGCACAATGCATTATGGACCCTGGTGCACAATATAACGATTGATATATCGTTCTCAATATGATTTTAAATGGGCCTTTACTCCAAATAGTGAACGGCTCACCCCTTCAACCCTTCAACCGCAAATTATGCCGTGCAACCGAATGCACCTTGCAAGGTGCATATGGTTGCAAAACGGCGCCGTTTTATTAAAAAACGACACGGCTCGCATAAAATAAAAAAAAAAATTGGATGATCGTTAGCGGCGTTATTCATATCGTATTTGGTAGTTTTGCGAATTTTGGTAGTTTGGCGTTTTGATTTTAGTATACGTAAATCGCAATCGCAATAGCAATCGCAGTCGTTTTCCTGATTTCTTGTATTGATCATATGATGGATGAGGCAGTAGATCAGAGAGATGAAGCAGTTGATGAATTGCATACGGTTCCAGGTTATTTTGCATTTGGTTTTTTTATGGATTTGTGATCGTTTGCGATTATTTTGATTGTTGCAGTGTGATATATTGTTTAGGTGTTTATATTTAGTGTGATTGTATACAACGTATGTGATGTTGGTCATTCTAGTCTGAGATCATTCGTAAATCTGGGTGTTTATGTGTTTATTGTTTTCTGAATGAACGAAATATATATCCATAATTTTTGAACTATATAACCAGAAGTTGTGAGCTATATATCCAGAATTATAATAGTATATATCAAGGATTTTGTGAACGGATACTCTGTTCTGGATTGTATATCCATAATTATTGAACTTTATGTCCAGAAATTGTGAGCTATATATCCATAATTCTAATACTATATATCCAGAATTCTAATACTATATATCCACAAATTTCTAAACTGATACTCTGTTTTGGCTTGTAACATTATGCAGTCAGTGAAGATGTTGTTGTTGATTCATCAAGTTCAGATCCAATAGAGTTAGACATTGATGGTTCTTCTTCAATTCCAGGTCTATATGTAGTTTTATATGCTCATAATTCACAGTGTTCAGCGTTGTTATATTTTCATTCTTTTTCCATGGAAAATGTTATTCCTTTTGTAGAGCATGGCTGGATTTATTCGGCATTCCCCGCACCCCCTCTATTTAGGAATTATTGTTAGGAATAAAGTGTAATGGTTTTGATATGCCAAATTTGTACTTGTAGATCCCCCAATTTTATTTTATAGGTCTAGTAGAGTCTTAGACCATGATCGGGAAATTATTTAATTATGAAAAGAGAAAAACAGAGGAAGATGCATGAAAATAGAATAAGAAGATATAAAGCCGAAAATCAAGAATTTGTCTGGAGAAAATGACAAATTGAAGAAGAAGATGAATAATACAATAATTCACGTCAATGCTACTCAAAGAAGATATCCCAGAAGAATTTTCGTGAAGAAAATTAATGTTGGAAGAATGCAAGAAATTGACTTGGAGATCAAGCATCTATGGAAAGAAAGGAGTACATCAAATATGATTGGAGATTTAATCAAAAGTTGTACGGACGAAGTGGATGATGCTTGATATATTATGTGAAATGGCTCAAGTTTGAAACTCATTATCAATAATTTTACAAGGTAAAATTTCAGAAGCCAAATTAAATTAATCTGATGGAGTTGGGCGCTAGTTTAAGTTTTGGGCGCCGATTACAAGTGGAAATTGGGAAGCAATTTCACTTGGGTGGCAATTGAGATGCAATTGCACTTGGGAGCCGATTTCATAGCAATTGAAATTGGGTGGCAATTGAGATGCAATTGCACTTGGGAGCCGATTTCATAACAATTGAAATTGGGAGCTAGTTCGAAGCAATTGAAATTGGGAGCCAATTGAGGTTGTAGTATGGGATGCAATGCTATGAAATTGGGAGCTAGTTCGAAGCAATTGAAATTGGGAGCCAATTGAGGTTGAAATTGGGAGCCAATTGAGGTTGTAGTATGGGATGCAATTTCAAGTTGGGGACCGATTCAAAGAAGACATGGAGATCAAATTGAATTGAGCCAATTTCGAAGTCAAAGTCAACAATTCAAATTGGGAAGCAATTGAAAGCACCAGGAGCAGTTTGGGAGCCAATTGCAAGTCAAAGTCAATTGGGAGCCAATTACAATGGAGAAATTCAATTTGGGTGCCAATTACAAGTCAATTGAAATTGGGTGTCAATTATAAAGGAGAAATTCAAATTGGGTGGAAGTTCAAAGCCAGTTTGAAGTCTGAGAACACCCAGACGTGAGAATGAAGAAGATGAAGATGAACTTACAGTGAAAATATTCTCACAAGGAAAAATACTAGTTTAACTAGTATGAGATTAAATTAATGAATATTTTTAAATCCCAAAGATACAAAGACCACTTCAGAGCTAATCTGAGAAGCCGTTCTACACCCAGATATTTCCACTCAACGTAAAACCAGAGGAAATATCAGATGAAGTTCAAGAACCCATTTACATGGAGATGAAGCTCTAACAACGGCTAGCTTATCCTTTCTGACATCTTTGCAGAAGATAAGATAAGATCTCTGACAAAAAGATACAAGATTTCAAAAATGAGAGCGTCTCTTTCCAACGGACAGATTCTCATTACCAGCTATAAAAAGATGAAGATAATAAGAGCAGAAGAGCAGTAGACGAACTCACGAACAAGAGAGCAGAAAATTCGAATCCATCAAAGGGATCGAATAGAGCAATTAAGCTTGAAAGAGCATAGAGCAAAAAATCTCATTTGGTACAGAGCATACAAAAAAATCTTCAAGTGAGAAGTGAGAAAAGAAAAAGAACTCAGAGAGCTTCAAAAGAGAAATATTCTGAGAGTTCTTAAACAGAGCAAAGCAGAGCAAAAATATCAAGTGCTTTACTTGATATATTCAAAGAGAGAAAACACTCAGAGCTGTCAAGAGAAATCATTCCAGAGTGTTTATCTTCATCAAAGAGACCTGCGCATCATTGAAGATCATCCACAGAGTCTCAGAAGTTGGAAGCAAGACAACACTTGTTTTGGAGCAAAACAAGAGAAGGGAGGAAAGTAGCACGGAGCTGTGAAATCCTGGATTGTCACACGGAGCTGTGAGATCCGAAGCAGCAGTGTCGGAGGCACTGGGCGTGATTGGTGTGGGCTTGGTGATCAAAGCACCAGATCACGGGATACGTTTCTACCAGAGTGTGGAAGACGGGGGGAAAGTAACGCGGAGTCGTGAAATCCTGGGATAGTAGCGCGGCGACGTGAAACCCGAAGCAGCAGTGTGGTGTCACTGGGCGTGATTAGTGTGGGCTTAGTGATCAAAGCACTAGATCACGGAATTCATTGTATCTTGGAACCAAGAAGTGGTGGATATAGTGAATTGGCTCTTGGAGAAAAGAGCAAGTGGAGTAGGAGGATTACACCACCTCGCGAACCACTATAATTGTCTTGTGTTCTTTACTGCTTTCTTTACTTACCGCTCTTTACATATTCGCTCTACACGAGATATACTGCTCACACAATCTCACACACACTTTATGTTTATTTATTTCCGCTGTGCACCATACTCTAACAATCTAGTTAAGAGTTTTGGTTTATCTCTGGCTTAGCAATTGTTGTGCTGTGCGAAAAAGTTTGAAAGTCTATTCACCCCCCCTTCTAGACTTTCACCTTACCTCTTTTGGGACCAACAATTATATTTTCAATGGAATGTGTATTATTTGTTATACTTGAGGTTATATATTGCATTTGCAATTGATGAAGATTTGGTTGGTGTTGTTGTAAGTAACGGGGTTGAAGCTTATGAGTTGTATAACAATTATGCATATAGAGTTGGTTTTAGTGTGAGGAAGGGTAATCAACGGTGCAAGGTATATAGTAAAACAGTCCAAATGAAGATGTTTATGTGTTCTAAAGCTGGTTTTAAGGTTAAGGCAAATGCTGGTGTTAGGGCATATTCAAAAATTGACATAAGGACAGGGTGTGGTGCATGTGTTCAGTTTGACGTGGGTGAGGATGGGTTGTGGACGGTTACAAAACACGTAAAAGTGCACAACCACGAGTTATGTGCTGTAGACAAGAGTCATCTTCTCCGTTCACATAGAAACGTGGGTGATAATCAGCTGTTATATTTAAAAGATTTGAAGAAGAGTGGTGTTGCAATGGCAGATGGTATTAGGTTTTTGAAACATCAAGCAGGGGGGTCTCCATTAATTGGTTTCACTAATCGAGATGCTTATAATTTGATTGCTTCTGATACATCAAAGCGTTTGGATGGAACAGATTCGAACTCATTAATTGAAATATTTAGGAAGAGGCAATCGACTGAGTCTGATTTTTTCTTCGATTTTGAAGTTGATTGCGATTCAAGACTGTGCAGTGTTTTTTGGAGGGATGGTCGGATGATACAAGACTATGAGTTGTTTGGGGATTTGTTAGTGCATGATACAACATATCGCACCAATAAATATGATATGATTTGTGGCCCTTTTGTAGGGATGAACCATCACTGCATGAATGTAATGTTTGGATGTGGTTTTTTGATGAATGAGAGGATAGAATCATTTGTGTGGTTGTTTAGAGCATTTTTAAGATCTATGAATGGGAAGTGTCCACAGTCTATCATGACAGATCAATGTGCATCCATGGCTGCTGCTATTTGTCAGGTGTTTCCAACATCACGTCATCGTCTTTGCATATGGCATATTGGTGAGAATTCGAAGAAGCATATCAAGGCGTTAAGGAATAATAAGGATTTCTTGGATATGTTTAACTGTGTGTTGAAATACATGGAGACTGAAGCTGAGTTTGAATTTTATTGGACAAGGTATGTCCACTATTTTTATTTTTTATTTTTTTTCATTCCAGTAAATGAATTATGGATATTTAGTATTAGAATTATGGATATATAGTATTAGAATTATGGATATATAGTATTAGAATTATGTGAACATGTAGTAGTAAAGCATGAAACTTTCTGATTGTTTCTGAATTACATGCATTCAATTTATGGATTTATAGTATTGGAATTGTGGATATATAGCATTAGAATTATGGATATATAGTATTAGAATTATGGATATATAGTATTAGAATTATGTGAACATGTAGTAGTAAAGCATGGAACTTTCTGATTGTTTCTGAATTACATGCATTCAATTTATGAATTTATAGTATTGGAATTGTGGATATATAGCATTAGAATTATGGATATATAGTATTAGTTGTCTGAACATGTAGTAGTGAAGCAGTGAGCTTCCTATTTGTCTCTGAATTATATGCATTCAATTTATGGTTTTATAGTATTGGAATTGTGGATATATAGCATTAGAGTTCTGAACATATGTCTTATCATTTTCAGGTTGGTGACTGACTATAAGTGTCACAAGAATAGTTGGATACAAAAGCTGTATGATTGTAGGGAGAAGTGGTGTCCAGCATTCAACAAGGATTATTTTTCAGGGGGCATTTTATCATCGCAAAGGAGTGAAACTACTAATCATTCGATTTCAAGAAGGCTGTCTAAGACTGCGGGTCTTTGTGATTTTTATTCATCATTTGTTAGTGTAATTTCTGAATGGAGAAGCAAAGAGAATGGTGAAGATTTTCGTTGTGCTCAAGGGGTACCCACTATGATGATGGAGCACGTGAAACTTCTTTTACGCACTAGAGAGGTATATACGATTGAGATATATTTTTTGTTTGAGGAACAATTTATGAAAGGCAATGCTTGTCATCAAGAAATGGTGTTGAATGATGGCTGTCAGTTCAAGTATCATGTATGGCATCCAGATATAGATATTATAAGGCATGAAGTTAGTTTTAAGTTGGCAACCTTGGACATTTCGTGTAGTTGCAAGTTGATTTCCGAGTTGGGAATTTTATGCTGCCATTGTTTACGTATTCTTCATATACATTGTGTTTCTAGTATCCCTAATAAATATATCATGAAAAGGTGGACTAAAAAGGTTGCTGATGGTAGGGATGTGAATACTGGTCCAATGTTTTATAGAGCTGGTGTCCCTCCTTCAATTTGGGTTGTGGAGATTTGTAGAAAATTTCAAAGCTTGATTGCATATAGTCAAGATAATAGTGTAACTAGGCAGTTCTGCGATGAAGCAGTTGAGGATGCAAAGAAAAAGGTTGAAGCTGAGATTGGCTATGTGCATATTGAAGAGTGTGGTCTTTCATCTTCAAGTGGTGTCATTCAAAATCCTTCAAACCGGAGATCAAAAGGTGAGCGTAATGTAAGGAGGAGTAGTGTTATTGAAAAGAAGTACAGTGTTGCAAGGGGGAGGAGGAGTGCTGCAAATAAAGTTGCTTCGAGTACAAATGGTGCTGTTCAGTCGTTGGTTTTGGAAAGTCTATCTGAGATTGGCGGGGATGGGTACCTTGTACATCCAAGTTCTGGGAGTTCGGAGTTTTGTCAGTTTAGTAATGATTTAGATGATAATGCAGTTTTAGATTGAGATTGGGTTTAATACAAGTTGTTAGCTGTTTTGAGGATATCAATTTACAAGTTTTTTGATCTGTGTATTCAAAATTTTAGTACTTGTTGCTTTGCAGGTTTAAAGCTATATATCCATAATATTGAAGCTATATATCCATAATAATAAAGCTATATATCCATAATATTAGAGCTATACATCCATATTCTGAGAACTATATGACCACAAATTATTGGACTTGTATGTCAAATTAGTAAAAGTGTTCATAATGTTATATCATTATATCCACAATATTAAAGCCATATATCCACAATATTATAAATATAAATTAATAAATAGTTGAACTTGATGTTTACACTTATGTAAAATGTTATGTTCACAGTTGAACAAATATTCATAACTTTATATCAATATATCCACAATCTTAAACTTATATGTCCATAATCTTTGAAGTATAAATTCATGAATATTTGAACTTTATGTTTACACTTATGTAAAATGTTCATAATTTTATATCCATATATACACAATCTTAAAGCTATATATCCATAATATGAGAACTATATATTCTGTGAATTTCATAGATCAGAATTTGCAAAAATTGTAATAAAGTTGTTACAAAACAATCTGTGAGCTTCATAAGATCAGAAATTGCAACAATTGCAATAAAGTTGTTACAAAACAATGCTTGATCATAACAAAAAACGTTCAATGATCTTTGCAATTTTACTTGTTCTTGTCTTCAATCTTTGCAGCTTTCATGACCTGGCTTATGACGGTGTTCAGTTTTGATGTGATGATACAAGCAGCGTACTTTGCCCTCAACTCACAAATGAAGCTAGCCTGTAAATTAAGAAAAATAAATAATTAGTTTATTGTAATTTTGTTATCCCTTTTTAATGTAGTTTGAATGTAATATATTTATGTTACTCTTACATTTGTGCGCATATGTTTCTTGAACCCAGGATCCCAGTTCTCGAGAGCTCCACCCATGTAAGTCTCCATATGCCGCATTACATATATGCCACAGTCGGTGACATTCTCAGCATTTTTCCAGTCCATGGCAAGGAACTCTACTGGCATGCTGTTCAGTTTGTGAGTCAAGGTGGATTGTCCTGCTGCCAGGTACGCCTTGAATGCTTCAATCTGGTAAAAAATTAGCTCAATGTTCATAATGTTTTAAATTCAATATATAGGTGACAATAAGGAGTTTTTTAATATAATATAAGCTACCAATGTATATGGACAGTCCCCATATTTATCAAGCTCTGAAACACCAGCAGGCAATTCCTTGTTGTCTATCACCTGAATCTTGGATTCCTTGACATTTATGCACACAACAAAGTAGTGTGCATGGCGATGCATTGGGAAAAATATCTAATTCCAAAACAAAAGGTATAGCGATGTTAATATTTATGGACATGATAAATTGAAATTACAGAAGATTATGTTAAAGATCAAATTTGAACAACTACATACCCATGTATTATTAACTGCATGGGTATACATTCATATTTCACAGAGTACTATATATCCATAATCATATAACTATATATCCATAATTTTAAAACTATATATCCACAAATTCAGTACTACATAAATGATCTTAATAAACTGAGTATATTCCAAGCTTCATGCATATATATCCATAAATTCATAACTATACATCCAAAAAATACATTACTATATATCCAGAATTCTTAACAGTATGTTCACAGAGTAATACATTCATATATTCACAGAGTACTACATATCCATAATCACATAACTATATATCCATAATTCTAATGCTATATATCCACAAATTCAGAACTACATAAAGGATCTTAATAAACTGAGTATATTCCAAGCTTCATGCATATATATCCATAATAAATTCTTAAATTCTTAAATTGAGTGTGTGTAATAGATCTTACAAGGTCTGCATCATTGATTTCCAGGTTTCTGAAACTTGATATTTCATAATTCAATCTATCATTGAAATTTTCCATCTTTTTCTCGGCTGGGAGACTTTTCATCAAATCATCAGATGGATCAAGCTGCAGCTATTTTTGAATACACAGAATGCAAAAATGAGGATTAAAAAGGCTTAGAGTACTATATATCCAAAAATTATAAGCTATACATCTAGAATTATAATGCCACACAGCTAGATTTTTAAAAATGTGCATCTGCATGTCAAAAATAGCTCTTACATGTGGCAGTGTGGTGAAGAATACCCGTTTTGGTATCCCAACAGCACGTTCTGTGTTCTTCAAAGTTAGTCGCAAAGACCAAACATTCAAGAAGTCTATATCCAGCTCGCCGTTGCTCAAAGTTGAGAAGTGACGTCTTGTTAGGTAGTAGTCACCATAGCTGAACAGCAACTCACTACAACACCAAAATAATAATAATAATAATAATAATAATAATAATAATAATAATAATAATAATAATAATAATAGTAATAATAACAATAATAATAATAATAATATGAACTATCTAAATAATTAAAAGTTTGTTATAAATATACGTGTTCAGACATACTCTTCTGGGTGTTCGTTAGACACACTCAAGAATGCATAGTTTGAGATGATTTTTCCCGGGGAGTTGCGGTGCGTATAAAACTTGCATTCTGTGTCCAGTATGGTGACCTCAGACAAAGAGGTTTGTTCCTGAATCGTCGCTGGGGTCTCTTCCTAACAGTCACGTCATCAACATCAGACTCACTTTCTTGCATGGCACTGTTGTTTATATATCCACAGTGTTAGAACTTCATATCCATAATATTAAACCTAAATGTTCATAATTTTATATCTATATATCCACAATTTCAAAGCTATATGTTCACAGTTGTAAAAATGTTCATAATTTTATATTCATAATCTTAGAACTATAAATTCATAACGTTAAAGCTAAATGTAAATAACAAACTGTCAATTTACCAATCAAAGTCATCAACATCAGCATCAGCAGCAGGGGCACGATGAACATATCTATTCTCTAACAAGTGGAGGAGTTACTTCTGCTCCCAAGGGCGTTGACAGTCCTGCATCTTCTCCAATTTGTTGAACCAAAGCATCCAATAGTTGTTCCTCTTCAACTACTTGCTCTGTTTCTTGCTCATGTGGCTGCGGTTGTGATTCATTGCAGTGTATTCCCAAATCAAATGATGGAGCTTCAAATTCCATGGTTCTTGTTGTCTTCTGAAACGCTTCCACCAACGAATCCACTGCAGCTGTGAAGGTTTCACTCCCAAAGAATATGTCATCCAACTGAGATTCAGTTGGAACGGAAGTTGATTCGATTGCACTTGCAGCACCTAGCATGTTTGATATCCCTGAGAATGCTTTCTTCATCACTTCAATAGGTGCGCCCTGCTTTCCAATTTCAGACATAGCTTCACCAAATTCCAGAACATTTGATGCTAGCTTTTGGAGCACAGGGTCACCCGGTCAACACTTGAGAGTGGCTCATTTGTAGGTGGTGTCGGTGTTGCAGTAGCAGGAGTAGAAGAAGTAGTAGCCTGTGAGGTGGTAGCAGCAGCAGTGCTTGCAGGTTGTGTCAGTGAGGTTGTAGCAGCAGTCCTTGGCTTCTTAACCCTAGGGACAACCTTTCCCTTTCCAAACCCCCAGCCTTTTTTTCAGCCTTGACTCTCTTTCTTACAAGAGTGCTCGTCCAAGCAAGTATGCTAAGGTATGTCCTATTGACCTTCATTCCTTTGAATTCTACTCGATCAAAGTAGAACAACTACAAATTACAGAAGATTATGTTAAAGATCAATTTTGAACAATTTACCCATGTATTCTTAATTGCATGGTCACAGAGTAATGCATTCATATTCACAGAGTACTACATATCCATAATCACATAACTATATATCCATAATTTTAAAACTATATATCCACAAATTCAGAAATAAAAAAAGGATCTTAATAAACTGAGTATATTCCAAGTTTCATGCATATATATCCATATATCCATAACTATACATGTAACACCCCAGATATTCAAGACATTTTAAGCTTATATAATAAAGGTAATATCTCATTACATCCCAAAGTATATCATAAGTGTACGGGGTGCTATGCCACACCTGGGCTAGAGAACCCAGGTGCACAGGCTGTCTAACTAATATCCATTGAAACACAATGCATAATATGGCACGCAGGCCGAAAGGGAAACTACTCTACTTCTACGCTCCAGTTCTAGCGCGCTCCATTGCTCTAGTCCTCTGTGCCTGAAAGCCAAATATATCTGTTCAGCGAGAGATGCTGGTAACCTACTCCAACGCGTTGAAATACAATACATATAGAGATATATATAGATATACGAAAACCATTTTGAGCATGAAGATATACCCTACGAACTCTAGCTTTAAAACCGGGAATGACTCGACAGATAAGGCCAGACACAAGCAACAGTTATAACGAGCATATACAGTCCACAACAGGCAAGACAGATAAAACTGAGCACCATTAATAATCATAACCCAACGTAAACAATCCCCAACATAAATCCCATAGTCACAGCCCCCAAGATACTCATAATCACAACTCATCCATATCACAACACATAACACACTTTGTTGGCGCCACAGGACCAATCGCATGCCCATACATGAGGGTCAGCGCATATAGCTCTGACACGGCCCCGCAGCACCCTGCCCCGTATCGCAACACGGAGGGGTCGATCGCAACCGACCGATGAACCGCAGCTCATCATAGTGTTTGATCACAACCAAACAGTGGACCGCAGCCCAAGAGAATGTCATCTGACCGCAGCCAGGAAAAAGGACGAACCGCAGCTCGTATAGAAACGTTTGATCGCAACCAAACGGTGGACCGCAGCCCAAGAGAATCAATCTGACCGCAGCCAGCTTCTGAACCGCAGCTCAGGATAACCAATCCGATCGCAACCGAATTGGGGTAACACACACATAACACATAGCAAGCACATGCAACCCACATTACACATTAGGAAGGAGGAGAAAACGTATAACAAAACCTATGCGTGATCCATCACTTACTAAGAATAGTCCTAAGGGATTCATACTTCTACCACCTAGGTCAACGGGGTACCAATTCAACTAGCATGCAATATAATAGACTCATAAACCTACGAACGGTACCCGAAACATCAAACTAGACATAGGCACGATAAATGGAGTCCGTTGGGACACCACGGGGAACGGGGAACATCAAACGGGGAAGCCGGGAACCCGGGTGGGACGAATTTCCAGCGGGTAGCCGGTGGGTGGGGGGGCCACCCACCGGTTTTACTGTTCCGGGTAGCGGGTCGCCGGCGGGCAGCTGCCCGCCCGCCGGCCACCCGCTGCCAGGCGGTGATTCTCGGCACCGGGTAGGTGGCGGGTCCCCTACCCCCCACTGACTCTTTTTCATCAATTGCGCCCCGGGAACCGTTGTGGAACCCGAAACCATGCTTAGACACTTTACAACGCAATTAACGACAACACGTAGACAATTAACGGATCAATTACGAGAAACGAACGACACATAACCTATCATGCTTTTCTAAACACAATCAACACCCAAACATGCGATTTCCTCACCCAACAACCCAAGAATAAGATCATACGATACAACCTAGGGTTCTAATCGCTTTTATATCAACAGGAATACGATTCGTCTTCTAATTACAAGATTCTGTAAGAATAACGCATCGGCATCAAGAACATCACACAATTATCAAGAACAACACATAATTATCAAGAATCCCAAATAATCATCAAGAACATCATAATTATCAAGAGACTCCCAATATCAAGATTATCAAGATCCCTCATGGGATCATCACATCAAACATCAACAATAATTATCATAACTCGCCAAACACAATAATATGGGGGAAACCCTAAGGGGGAATCATAACTATAAAAATAGGTTTTGTTGAGACATGGGTTACCTCTTAGCCTTAATTAATTCCTTGGCTATGAAGGGTCTTTCTTTAAGCTTCCTTGCCTTCTTGATTTCTCCTAAGGGGGATTCTTGGAGCTCTTTTGGGGTGGTGGGGCGTTATTGTTGTGGGAAGTTCTAGGTGCCTCCTAAGTCTCCTATTTATATATTTAGGAGTCCTAATTAGGAACTAATATTATAAGCTCGCTAATTCTATTCCTTTTGGAACTAAGGATTGGGTTTAGGGGTTGGGTTTATCTATGAGGGCCCATGGACTATGGTGGGCCTTTTTCCCTAATTAATCATTATGATTTATTCTTTCTCTTGGGCTAATGATTAATTAATTAAATGGTTTTAGGGGCCGTAACACGGGGTGTTACACTCTCCTCCCCTTACAAGGGGCTTCGTCCCCGAAGCCCGGTGTTATAGTCCATCCTTTCACCCCTAGACACCTCGTAGCTCGGCCTCCTGATTAGGGTTGCGGCCTTACATTTGTCTTGGCTTGGGGTAGGCTGAACTTTTGATGGTGTGGTGATAGAGAATTTTTTTTTAGTTGTACCGCGGTTTCCTGCGCTGGAACTGGATGCACCGCGAGTGCCCAAGGCGGTCTCGATCGCTGCTACCCTTTGATCGAGTGCGCGTGTGGTGCGAATCAAGGATGAGAACCCTTCTTCCATGATTTGATTCTGCCGGTCGAGCTGAGCGAGTATGCGTTCGTTGACCGAACCCTCGTTTTGTCCCCTCGGGTTCCCTCCTGGCTGTGGGTGCACTGACGGGTTAGGCCCGTCTTCCTCTTCTTGTCCCTCATTTCCCTCCGTACCTCCGCAATCTTGCATGGCTCGCTTGAGCTTTTTGTTGGAGATGTCCAATCGATCAACCAATTCCCTACGTTCCTCCTCGGGTTTTTGGCAAATTTCTTCGAGGGTGAGGTAGTGTCCTCCCTCGGTGTAGTAGATGTCGTTGCGGCGGAGGTTTTGGGCATTGAAAACCATGCCGTTGGCGGTTTTGACCTCGGTGTGGCTTAGGTCTACCCCCTTTTTCTCCATGATCCAACTTAGGATCATCCCGTAGGGTAGGCTAAGCCGGTTGTTTGTTTTGCAGAACTCTATGTGCTTTAGCATGAGTGCCGGCAGGTTGAACTTGATTTTATGTTTTAGGAGATACGCAAAGGTGCACTCCAAGCTCCCCACATCCTTGCTCTTGTTATTGGTGGGCAAGAGGCTATTGGTTACAATCATAACCAATATCTTTTGCTCTGCCGATAGCCACTTTCGGTTTGGTCGAGTGGCCGAGGTGAACCCGTCCTCTTTCCCGATGATCAGCTCTCCTAACAATCTCATCTAGCATCTGTGTTGTTATTGGTGAGCCTGCTGTAATACCCCACCTCCTTCTCCATGAAGTCAGCAGCAGTTTGTATTCACGGGTTGAGTTGTCTTCCATATTTGTTCCCTCATTGACCTCCATACGCCCTCGCGGGATTCCCAATGTGTATTCGACATCTACCTATTCAATGTGGAGAATATCATCCTCTAATACAAAATCACACCTGAAAACATTAAATTTGTCCAGCAGGTATTGCACCAACTTTGATTCATTGGTGCAGAGTTGGAGATGTAGAAGTCCACCAAATCCCATATCAACCACAACTTGTTTCTGCTGTGTTGAGAGCCTCTGGACAAGATCAAACATCAACTTTGGCCCAATCCTCGTACTGATGTAATCACCCCTTTTTTCTCTAGTCCGTGGCGCTTGGCGTCTTTTGCGCGAAGTTTGGCGCCATCTCGTTGAAGTCTCTGCAACGGTTGTTTGCCTAGCAGGGTGTTCTTCATTAGTTGGATTAGAGCTCTGAGCTGCTTGTGAATTTAGGACTGCTGCTGGTTCTTCATTAGTTGGATTAGAGCTCTGAGCTGCTTGTGAATTTAGAACTGCTGCTGTCAGGTACCCTGTTCTTCTTCTTTTTGTTTCTCTAAAAGCCTCACCTAGTGTAGGTTCGCGCGCCATTTCTGTAAATAAGAATTATTAAACTATTCATCCACAACTATTTGTCCACAAACATTTCAAAAACACCCTAATTGAATACAGGAATGATATTTTCATACATGCAGAAGTATTAAACTATAAATCCACAATTATAAAGCTATATATCCATAATATCACAACTATTTGTCCACAAACATTTCAAAAACACCCTAATTGAAGACATGAATGATATTTTCATACATGCAGAAGTATCAAACTATATATCCACAATTATAAAGCTATATATCCATAATATCACAACTATTTGTCCACAAACATTTCAAAAACACCCTAATTGAATACATGAATGATATTTTCATACATGCAGAAGTATTAAACTATACATCCACAATTATAAAGCTATATATCCATAATATCACAACTATTTGTCCACAAACATTTCAAAAACACCCTAATTGAAGACAGGAATGATATTTTCATACGTGCATAAGTATTAAACTACACATCCACAATTATAAAGCTATATATCCATAATATCATCACTATATGTCCACAAACAGTTCAAAAACACCCTAATTGAAGACAGGAATGATATTTTCATACATGCAGAAGTATTAAACTATAAATCCACAATTATAAAGCTATATATCCATAATATCACAACTATTTGTCCACAAACATTTCAAAAACACCCTAATTGAAGACATGAATGATATTTTCATACATGCAGAAGTATTAAACTATAAATCCATAATTATAAAGCTATATATCCATAATATCACAACTATTTGTCCACAAACATTTCAAAAACACCCTAATTGAAGACAGGAATGATATTTTTATATATGCATAAGTATTAAACTAGACATCCACAATTATAAAGCTATATGTACATAATATCATCACTATATGTCCACAAACAGTTCAAAAAACACCAAAAAACAAACAAAAAAAAAAAATAACACAGAGTGTTGCTCTGTTTGAGAAAAATCCAAAATCGCATTGCAAAACCCTAGTAAAAAATCACAAGAATCTATAGCGAATATGAACGTTAATAGTCAAAAATCACAGCGTTAACAGTAAAAAATACATTATACCTGAGGAAGAAAGCGATGAAAACAACGACAAAGCGACAATGCTAGAATGAAAATGGCGAAAATGGCGACAATGGTGATCAAAACATGGCTTTCGGCGACAATTAGATGAAGATGGCGAAAATCGCGACTACGAGTAGACAGAGAGAGCGATGAAGACTGCAACAGTGCGAAGGAGCTCTGTATCTTGTTGGAGACGAAACGTTGGGAATGGTGGAAAAAGACACCTAGTGGCGTTTTATGGTAATAATAATAATTCTTTTTTAAACGACCGGAGGAGTGAAACGGTGCCACTAACGGCACCGTTACTCCCTTAGTACTATACGGTGCCGTTTTCGACCGTGTGTACCAAGAATGGTACACACGGTTGCACGGCATAACAATTGCCCCTTCAACCCAAAATCATTATTGCATGGACCATGGTCCACACAATTGTGTGGACCATAAATAAAAAGTACACTTTTAATATACTAAAGATACATTATTTATGTAAGAAAGGTACATTTTTAATATATTAAGGGTACATTATTTTATATAATGTACCTTCAGTACAAAAATAATGTACTTTTAATATATTAAAAATGTACCTGATATTCATGGTCCATTTAATTGTGTGGACTATGGTCCATGCAATAATTTCCCTTCAACCCAGTACTGTGATGGCAAATTATATCGTGCACCGCGGTGCATTATTGATTATGCACCGCACATCAAAACGACGTTGTTTTGTAAAATGAAAAGAAAAGGCATTTGTTTTCTGCCGTTCCGCACCCTTTCGCAAAAAGTAACTCTGTTATTCAGTTTCATTTTGTATACACTGCAATTTCAGTTCAACACAACTACAGTTTCATTTCGATATAACTACAGTTTCATTCGATATTTATAGACTCAAATATGTGAAAATGTTATTTAATTTTATTTTATATACACTATAGTTTAATTAAAACACAACTACATGATCATTTTGATATAATTATAGCTTCATTGTACAATATACACTCAAATATGTGAAATGTTATTCAGTTTCATTTTATATACATTGCAGTTTCATTTCACCACAACTACAGTATCATTTTGATATAACTGCAGTTTTATTTGATAATATAAAAATAATACGTGAGGCAGTGTCAGTTTAGATTTACTGTAGTGTCAGTTGGTGTTTAATACACCAAACATGCAAACTCCGTTAACGGTAACGGCGGGCCGTTTCTTTACTTAAAGAAACGACGCCGTTTTTTACCGCGGTGCATGTGCACCACGGTCTACGATATAACGACTGCACTGTTATGCCATGGACCTAGGTCCACGTTGCAAGGTGGACCCAGGTCCAAAACGACGCAGCTTTGTGCATTTGGAATATCGGTGTCGTTAGTGGCATCGTTACCTCAACCAATGATTTTTTATTTATTATTATTATTATTATTTTTTTGTGAATATAGAGTTCAAAAATTGTGAATATAGATTCAAAAATTGTGTTATACTGTTAATATAGTTGTGAATATTGAGTTCAAAAATTGTGAATATTGAGTTCTGCAATTGTGAATATTGAGTTCTGCAATTGTGACTATTGAGTTTTGCAATTGTGAATATTGAGTTCTGTAATTTTGCATATTGAGATCTAAAATTGTGAATATTCAGTTCTAAAATTGTGAATATAGAGTTCTAAAATTGTGAACATAGAATTCTGCAATGGTGAATATTGAGTTTTGTAATTTTGTATATTGAGATATAAAATTGTGAATATTTAGTTCTAAAATTATGAATATAGAGGAACGAATTCTGAAGACAAACGGCAAGTTAACAGCAAGGAAGGAAGTAATTTTTTTTTTAAAATTCAGACGGCATCGTTTTGAAGCAAAACGACGTCTTTTTGGACCCGGGTTGACAACATAATTTTCCTTAAACCCAATCCACACAGAACTTGTTATACCGTGGATTATGGTCCTAAAACGGCACCATTTCTTTAAGTAAAGAAGCGGCTGTTAAATTTTAATAAACCCCAAATTTTTTGTGTGTTCAGAACAAAATAAAAATACAGTGTGTTTAAAATGAAACTGAATAATTTGTCTCGCATATTGTGCTTATATTATCAAATTAAACTGTAATTAAATTAATATGATACTTTAGTTCTGTTGAAATGAGTTAATTACCGAAATGGTCCCTTGACTATAGCGAAATTACTAATTTGGTCCTTGATTATTTTTTTGACCAATTAAGTCCCTCAACTTTAAAAATCTTAACCAATTTGGTCATCTGTTTGTTTGACCGTTAGTCAACCGTTAACTTGGGACCAAATTGGTAATTTTGCTATAGTCAAGGGACCATTTTGGTAATTAACTTTAGGAGTGGGCAATTCGGTTAAGTTTTCTCGAACCAAACCGTACCAAACGAACCGAACTAGTTTGGTTCGGTAATATATGGAACAACCGAATGGTATTGGATTCTTGTATACCGAACGGTTCGATAAAAAACCGACCCGAATTGTTCGGTAAAAAATTGAATCAAACCGAATACCGTTTGATTTTTTTTTATATAAAAAATATAATAATAATAATAATAATATAATAATAATAATAATAATAATAAATAAATAAATAAATAAATAAATAAATAAATAAAGAGTAAATCTAAGTCCCTTGCTGCTTGCTCTGTCGTTAAACTCATATTCTCACGGATATCTCTTGTAAATGTTTTATTTGATTTCTTTATGGTTTGTTATCAAAAGTTATATATTATGTGTTATGGTGTTTACATAGTCCAAATCTAAAGTCTAATATATAACAAAATTGCAACCCAAAGTTCAAATGGTATTCGGTTCGGTTCGATTTTTACCGAACAACTTAGTTCAGTTCGAGATTTTACCGAATTGTTCGGTATACAAGAATCTATTACCGTTCGGCTGTTTGGTATATTATCGAATCTAACTAGTTTGGTATGGTTCGGTTCGAGAAAACTGAATCGAATTTCCCACCCTTAAAGTTAATTACCAAAATGGTCCCTTGACTATAACACATTACCAATTTTGTCCCAAGTTAACGGTGGACTAACGGTTAAACAAACAGAGGACCAAATTAGTTAAGATTTTTAAAGTTGAGGGACTTAATTGGTCAAAAAATAGTCAAGGACCAAATTGATAATTTAGCTATAGTCAAGGGACCATTTCGGTAATTAACTCTGTTGAAATGAAACTTCAGTATGTATACAATGAAATTCAATAACAGGTCTCACTGTAATAAGACTATTGTATGTACAATGTCAAATGAAAGTGTAATTGAAACAAAATGAAATTTTAGTTATGCTGAAATAAAACCATAATGTATATAAAATGAAACTGAATATGCTATACAAACAGGACTAGTTACGTGGAACGGGTGCCTTTCTTTTTATTAAAAGAAACGACATCGTTTTGGACCATGGTCCACAGTAAATTTTGCCACACACAACCTATAGTTATATCATACGGAAATTGTATTGTGCACCATAGTTTTAAATGACAGCATTTTTTTTAATACTACTGACTATATTACACTGTAGTATTTGTCCATACATACTTTCTCAACCTATTGAAGCAGAAAGAATCAATGGCCCCCACTAGGGTTCGAACCTGTTGTTGGAAAAATAGCATAAAATGACATTGTAAGTAAGTATTTTGTGGTACAAATATATGTAGGGTCTACTTCCGATTTGGATCGGGTAAAAATGAATTCAGGTTCTTCGTAGTGAGACGAAGATATTAATATATTGTACGCTCAAAACAGGTAATAGGTGAATAAGAAATTGATTCTCAAAATAAATCCATTTAAGTTGGAAAATGAAGGTGGAAAGGCTTGAAACAAGACTTTGTCCCACATTGAAAAAAAGAAGGAATTTGCACCACTGTATATACAAGACCCTTTAAGAGGAGTTTTGAATTGTATAACATAGATGCTCTCTCTCGTGTGCATGGGGTGCAAATCAAATCCTAGATTGAGCATTGTTCTGTTGGAAGGCAGGAGGTATTATTTTAGAATTAATCTCCAGGAGATTAATTTTGTTGAAGGTTAAAGCCTGAGTTTAATGCTATTGAATTCAAGCAAGTTATCCTATATAAAGCTTTGGTTGAGCAGGTGGAGATTTTTACAACAACTACAGCCTACTTTCTGCTCTCAAAACCTCTACTCATCCTCCACCTTCAATTTTCTGTGTTCTAGATCGTGTTCTAGTTCGTCGGGCTCACTTGTTTATGTGCTCAAACATTGAGTCGTAGTACGTTTTATCCTGGGAAACCTAGGCTGCAACACTCCTAACACCTTTGGGAGGTAGCAAATAATGTTTAAAAAAAAAGAGTACGTGTTTCGCTCAACTCATACTAAACCTTAGCTTCACCTTTCGTTTTTGCTTGTTCTTGTATTTTTCCAGTAATAATCTTTTCGTATGATTATTTTCCTTACACCTGAGACCTCCCATTTGGGAGAGACACACAGGTGCCATTGAGCTACAGACTACTTGGCGACAACATTTTATAGATACATTCATATTTGCAGTAGGTACATTATCTGTTATGTATAAATATATAATTTGTTAACTATAGCTTCATAATCTGTTAATTATAAATATATCATGTTAAATAATTCTAAGATTATAGGTAAATAAACTTAAAGTTAAATGTTTATAAATTGAGTATTTGATATGTAAACATGACTATGATATAGTTTTAAGTGATACTTGGTTAAATATTAACAAGCTTTTATTATGGATTTAAGGTATTAATTTTATGAGAATGTAGTTAACATGTACCTACAATTGATATATTATGTGCATGCAATTAATAAGCTATGCACATGAAATATTGACATTGTTTTTTATTGCATGAAAAAAAATGGTGTCTGAAAATGTACCGTGATACTTGAAATATAAAAGATATGTGTTTTTATACGTTAATTGAGTTAAGCACCAATTTAGTTAATTAATTAACCTCGTTTAAGCAAGTATAAATAATAACTGCAGAAAGCATAAATAAAAATAAAAACACAAGGAAATTGTTACGCAGTTCGGAGCTCCTTCTCCTACGTCTGCGGGGCAACCCACGTCTGCCCAATCCACTATAGATGATCACCAAAGGAGTATTACAAGAGGTAATTGAATACGGCCTCCAGCCTTTACCACTACCACTCTTTCTAACACCTATCCAGGACTGACACACGAATACCCGAACAATCTTCACAAGATGCTTCAGCAGTACCACGTACTGATCATGCAGTACAATATAAATATTCTACGAATTAAATCAGAAATTACATTCAAAATATAAATTGCTTTGTAAAGTCAAGAGAGCTCTGGCAGTGTATAATTCTCAAAGTTGGCAGATGCTTCCTTCGAACCGTGTGAATTTATAGTCCTTTCATAAGTCTTGTTTGTCTTGATCCACCAATGTAGCCTTTCCCTTAGCAATTCACTGTTCGAACAAGCCTCATCCACTTAATTTGTAATTTGAAAGCTTCTTTGTGGATTTTAAGAATACAAAGCATGCTGTCCACTAATTATGTTGTTTAACCACTAATTATGTTCTCACATGGTCCATAAAGAATTAAAACTTAACAACTCTAATTTAATTTAAAACTAACACTAGTAAGACAAAAATAAAATCGCCAATATTGTGTAAAAATATTTTACACTTACAATCTCCCCCTTTGGCATTTTATTTGGGAAAGCTTGAGTATCAAATACTTTGGGCAAGAATCAATTTAATTTTATTTATGGCCCTTAGTATAGACACTTAACAAGACATCAAAAAGAATAAAAATAACAATTAACAATTTAATTCTTTTGGATCACATGTGAGTTGAAAACATGATTGAATTACTCCAAATCTTGAATCATACATAGACGTAAAAACCGTAGCATACCAATTCAATCAATTTTAGTTAGGAGCACCAACACTTCTATTACTCCCCCTAACTAATGTCAATCCATTATTGCCTTACTAGCATAATCACGTCCAAACATAATCAAACCAAAACCAATATTTGTAGCAGTCAAATAAACCAATATTGTAGCAGTCAACTTACTTCCAAAAAACACTTCCAAAATAAACAACCTTCCAAAACATAAACATCCGTAATACTCCCCCTTACTCCTAACTCCCCCTTTTGCCAAAGAAAATGACAAAGTCAGGTGAACATCAAAATAGTGGATCAGAATTACCGTGCAGACGGGGTGCCCGAGTTAGAATCATCGTCTCCCTCTTTAGAGTTAGAACCCGAGGTAGCAGCACCAGTGTGCGCAAGAATCTGAGCGTGAATAGCTTCCATGCGGGTGATTTCCTTGAGCTGCACATCACGAAGATTTTCCAGGCCAGAGATGGTTGCTTGTTGAGAGGCAACTGACTGTTGAACCTGTGCAATAGAGGCCTCAAGTGTGAGTAGAATTTGCCGACGATCAACCAAAGTAGTGGGTTCTTTGGGAACCCGTTTAGCGCCAGAACGAGAAGCCGAAGCAGTGTCAGCTGAAGAAGCCGGGGCAGAATGCAGAGTTGTCGGAGGTGGAATGTCCGGAAGTTGAGCAAGTGATGCCCGATCATCATAATGTCCCCGTTGAGTAAGCCGATCATCAAACAAGTAGGCATTGTCGGGAGTTGTAACAACTTCTTCCTTATACGGTTTAAAACCGTGATCTTGAAGAACCCCGAAGATCAAACATGGAAACGGTAGATGTATTTTGGCCTCCTTTTTCTGCAAAAAAGACATTAAATGTGAGAAAATAACCATGCCAAGGTTGAACAGAAGGCGGTTTCGGATTTTGTATAGGAGCCCAGCAAGTTGTTCAGAAATTTGGTGACGACGCACGGCCGGGACCCAATTCGCGGAAGCTAGGCGCAAAAGCACAGAATAGACCGTAGTTAGCTTCAAGCTTGAAAGACCATCCCTCGGCCATGAAACTGCCTTATTATGAGTGAGAGCAGTGGCCAACAATTGAGGGCTCGGATCCGGAGAGGCAGGATTATTCGGGGTGCCCAAATAAGCATTAATCTCCGTAGGGCCAAAGGGGTACCATGTACCACGAATGTAGACTTGATGAAACCTTGCGGAGCCTTCAGTAAATGTATCCAAAGTCAGATTTGTGTAGAATTCGGCCGTCAACCAAGTAGAATACGGACCAACATGCCGGAGGGAAGCAAGCAGATTTTGATCACGCAACAACGGGATAATGTTACACTTGGCAGCCAAATCTGCTTCATTGATGGTCTTTTCAATGATGAAATCTCGGTGAACATGAGTCTGCCAAACTGTCAATAACTCGGGTGAAAGCAGCTTGGGTTTGTAGACCTTGCCAGAACTTCTTGATTTGGTACCTGATGAAGGAGGAATAATTTGGGTATCAACATTGGCTCGGGAACGAGTGATCCTGGGTGGAAGAGTGGACCCCCTTCTTTGATGTTTTCGGTCAGTTGGACCATCTATAGCATCCACATCGGTAATCTTTTTCTTTTCAGTGGGACCTGCATCACACAATTTTTCTTTTCCCTTGCGGGAAGGCTTAGATAAAGGCACAGTAATAAGGGGAACAGAGTCTTTCATTGGTGACAAGGGCATAGGTGCGGTTTCAGATTTTGGAACAGAGGCAGGGATGTGAATGGGAATAGAGAAAGCAGAGCACGACATAGGCATAACTAGAGATGATAAATGTTGAGCTACATTACGAATAGAGAAATTTGATGATAAAGAACTCACATAATCAGAGAAAGAAATTAAAGGAGCGGGAAAGCGGGATACGAGATGAGAAGCCGGATCATAGGGATCATTAGGCAAAGGTAGAGAGTGTACATTTATGGAACAAGTAGGCACAGAAGACACAAACTGCTCAGGTAAAGAGACATTGAAATCAATTTTACGAGAAGTAGATAGATTTCGTTCAAGAGGAGAAAGAGATGAGGGTGATACCACTGGATTGACCGGAGAAAGAATGACAGACGCTGGTATCGGCTCCGGTACAGCAGGCATGGATTTTGTCTCGGTTGGAATAGGAAAAGGGACGACGGAGACATGGTGGGCAAGGGCAAGAAGTTGACGTTGTTCCTTGTCCGAGAGATCATCAAGTAAAGCCGATTGTTCTTTGATGGTAGCGAGAATGCGATCCGTGACCTCAAGTGGGTAAGGAGAATCTGCATCAATGATTTTGCGAAGAAGATGAACTCGTGCATGTGTGGAATCAATAGAGAGAAAAGGATTCTCCATTAATGGTTGCTTGGTGAGAATAGCGAGTGGTAAGGAAGGAAGACAAAAAGTGTAGTCTCTTGAGCAAGGTTAGTGGACGGTTAGGTAGAGACAATGAATTAAAGATGGATTTGATGGCTTCTCAAAAGATGTGTCGAGGATGTGATGGATAAAAGTCTAGGTTATGATGAAGCCTAGGGTATTATGAAGGCTATTTAGAGGGATTAGAACAGGAAAAGGAGTTTGACTTGAATAAGTCACTAGATGGTTAAAAGGATTCGAATAAAACAAAAAGAATTTAGACACATTCAATTTAAGCATAGAGTTTCGAAAAGGAAAAAAAATATTTCTGAGTGAAAAAAAAAATCAGCACGTGGAAACACTTTTATTCCTGAAAGAAATTCAAAAATAAGAAAAATTAGTGCACGAAGGGAAAGAGAATAAATAAACTGATAAAAATTAAAGCATTTACCTGTTGGAGCAATTAGATATTAATCGTACACACTCCGAGAGCGGCACGAAGTAATTCAAACCTGGATTTGTCTAACGGTTTTGTGAATAAGTCTGCAAGATTCTTTTCAGTCGGAATGTATTCTAATTTAATCTCTTTTTCTTCGACTAGTTCACGGATGAAATGATGACGGATGTCTATGTGCTTTGTCCGGGAGTGTTGGACCGGATTTTTAGATATATTGATCGCGCTCGTGTTGTCACAGAAGAGTACCATATTTTTCTGGTCAAACCCATAGTCAGTCAGCATTTGTCGCATCCATAGTAATTGAGTACAACAACTGCCTGCAGCTATGTACTCAGCTTCTGCAGTGCTGAGTGATATTGAATTTTGCTTTTTACTCAGCCGGGCAACCAAATTTTTCCCAATAAAGAAACATCCTCCTGACGTACTTTTTCTATCGTCGGCGTTACCCGCCCAGTCAGCATCACTAAAACCTGTAAGGCTAAGATTTGTGTCAGTAGAATACCAAATACCGTAATTAATTGTACCTTTCACATATTTTATGACACGTTTGACTGCCTTCAAATGCGATTCCTTTGGATCTGCTTGATATCGTGCACACATACCCACACTTACCATGATGTCCGGTCTACTAGCAGTTAGGTATAACAGACTGCCGATCATACTCATGTATAAGGTGGAGTCAACGGAAGTTCCTTGATTGTCTTTAGATAATTTTGTAGTTGTAGAGACGGGTGTTCGGGCATCTTTTGCAGATTCAAGACCGAATTTGGATATGAGATTTTTCGCATATTTCGTTTGAGAAATAAATATTCCTTCTTATGACTGATGTACCTGTAATCCTAGAAAATAAGTTAACTCTCCGATCATACTCATTTCGAACTCTTGTTTCATCACTTTGACCAGTTTGTCAGTTTCACCTGTCTCTGTGGACCTAAACACAATATCATCAACGTAAACTTGTGCAATAGTTATGTGTTTACCTGATCATTTTATGAACAAGGTTTTGTCCGAACCACCTCGTTTGTAGTTATTTTGAAGTAAATATTGGGCAAGTCTTTCGTACCAGGCTCGTGGAGCTTGTTTTAGTCCGTATAGAGCTTTTTGAAGCTTGTATACATATTCTGGATGTTGTGGATCTTCAAATCCTTTTGGTTGTGCTACATATATATCCTCTGTGAGATAGCCATTTAGAAAGGCTGTTTTAACATCCATCTGAAAGAGCTTGATCTTTAGCGCGCAAGCAATGGAGAGTAGCAACTGGATGGATTCCAGGCGAGCCACTGGAGCAAACGTTTCGTCGTAGTCGATTCCCTCAATTTGGGAATACCCTTGAGCAACTAACCTTGCTTTATTTCGTGCAATATTTCCGGTTGCGTCTGTTTTGTTTCGGAAAATCCACTTTGTACCTACAACATTTACGTTATTCGGTTTAGGAATTAGAGTCCATACCTTGTTCCTTTCGAATTGCCCCAATTCTTCTTGCATGGCCTTGATCCAGTGCTCGTCAGTTAGGGCTTCTTTGATGTTCTTTGGTTCAAAATGTGATGTATAGCACGAGTATCCTGCTAGTTCAAGATAGTCACGTTTTGGTTTGCCTCTAGTTTTCACACCTGAACTTGGATCTCCAATTACATTTTGAATTGGATGATTTTTATGGATACGAGTTGGAATGTCAATGTCTTCATGCTCATTTTCTGATTTTGTCTCGGGTTCAGATTCAGGTTGATTGCATATGGGTGATGAAGAAGGTGACTCATGGTCTGGTTCTGGAGTATCGGCGGTAGGAGTTTTAGGTCATTCAGTTTCAGGTTCTGTCACTGGATCAGACTGAATAACTTCAGTAATTTCACTGGGTTGATCATCAATGACGACATTTGTGGACTCCATTATGGTTTTGGTCACTTTATTATATACCCGATAGGCTCTGCTGTTGGTGGAATATCCGAGAAAAACTCCTTCGTCGCTTTTTGGTTCGAATTTAGAAGTAGGATTCCTATCTTTCAAAATAAAACAACGTGAGCCGAAAATATGAAAATAAGTAATGTTTGGTTTCTTACCTTTCCAGAGCTCGTACGGAGTTTGCGTTGTACCCGGACGTAGATAAACTCTGTTGATGATGTGACACGCAGTGTTTATAGCTTCTGCCCAAAATTTTTGAGGTAGTCCTTTGGCGTTGAGCAAAACTCTACCCATCTCCTGGATAGTGCGATTTTTCCATTCCACAACTCCGTTTTGTTGTGGAGTTTTTGGTGCTGAATACTCATGAGTAATCTCTGATTTGTTACAAAAGTCATCGAATACTTTGTTCTCGAATTCTCTGCCGTGATCACTTCGGATTCTCTTGATGGATTCGTTTCTTTCTTTTTGAAGTTTTAATCCCAGTGTTTTGAATGCCTCAAGTGTCTCGGATTTTTCCCTGAGAAACATAACCCAAGAAAAACGAGAAAAGTCATCTACACATACTAGTATATATTTCTTACCTCCAACACTTTCTATCTGAGTTGGTCCAACGAGGTCCATGTGTATCAATTCCAGGCACCGACTTGTGTTTATGGTGTGTTGAGCGGGATGAGCTGATCTGGTTTGTTTCCCAGCTTGACAGGCACCACATATAGTTGACTCTATTTTCATCTTTGGTAGCCCACGAACACTTTCGATTTTTACAAGTTTATCGAGAAGTCTATAACTAAGATGCCCCATTTTTTGATGCCATAGCTCAGCTTCATTCATGCTAGACCTGCAACATAACACATTATTGGTTAGAATATAGCAATTATCAGTTGATCGTTTACCTTCCATGACACATTGATTTGTGTTGTCCATCACACTGCAGCTGTTTTTGGTGAAGCACACGTTCCAGTTTTTGTCGCACAATTGACTTATGCTAATAAGATTAGCGTGAAGTCCTTAGACAAGTAACACTTTGTCCAATTTTGGCAGACCGGCTACATTTAAAGTGCCTATGCCAGTTACTTGACCTTTGACACCGTCACCAAAAGTAACTTCACCATTACTGGTGTTGACGTTGTTCAGGAATTTTGCATTCCCTGTTATGTGACGGGAACACCCGCTGTCAAAATACCATTTTTCTTCTCGTCCTGCACTTTTAGTATGAAATGAAACAAAAGATATATAATCAGCCTTTTTGACCCAAATTTGTTTTGTGAACGGTTGAATGTTCTTGTGCCTGAACTTCTCAATCCTTTGATCTTTGTAGAAGTAATAACATTCAGGTCTGGTATGTCCGCGTAACCTGCAATAGTGGCAAACAGGATTATATAGCTTATATCTCATCTTATGAACGTTTACTTTACCATAAGAGCGTTTCACAGTGCTGCATTCAGGGATGTCGTCTGGAACAGTTCCAGATGCTTTGACAAAGACAGTCTTATCTTTGGAGTTATTGCCAGTGAAGCCCAAGCCAAATTTTGCAGAGGTTTTCCTGCCGGAATCAAGAATCTTATCGAGTGTTGAAGTGGTATCCATCATTTGGATTTGTCGTTTGTAGGTGCTGAGCTCCTGTTTCAAATTCTGAACTTCCTGTTGGAGTTTTGCTTCTCGGGTATCTTCTTCCTTAAGAAGTACCTTTCCGGTTTGTACTTCGTGTTGTAGTCTTTCTTCTCGACCTGCTGCTTCTTTAAGAAAAGCATTCCTATCAGCTACTTGATTTTGATATACTTTATTTGCATTCGTTACAATCTCTATTTCACTAGCTAGTTTGCAGTTCATTTTTCTCAATGCTTCCCATTTGGGATACAACTTATTAAATTCAGCTTCAAAAGATAAAGCACTTTGTTCCACATCTTCTGCAGAGACGTAGTCACCACCTTCTGAGTCTTCAACAAGTTCTGAACTGTCAGTAAATCGTGCTGTGAATGCAACAAAGTTACCCGAAATTTCTTTGACATCTGACCCAGTTGGTTCAACGTCGGGCTTATCATCGCTCCAGGTAATGGTTGACGTAGACTTTTTGCGTCGAAGATAGGTGGCGCATTCAGCTTGTACATGCCCAAATCTTCACACTCGTAACACTTGATGCCTTTGTTGTTGGACCTTTCTTTGGACTGTCCTGGACGTGAGACAGACTGCTTAGCGTTTGATGTCCCTGTCCTAGGTGTAGTTTTGAACGACGTTCCTCCCTTTTGAGAATTTCTGTTGCGAGTGTTTTTGGATACCTGTTTCAAAATTTTAGAAAACTGCTTAGTTAAGAATGCAACCGTATCTTCACTAGTTTCATCTGTATCGGATACTACATTATTTTCTTCAGCGGCAAAAGCAATATTTTTTTGTTTTTTCGTATGATCAGTTAAAATCTCCATTTCATATGTTTTAAGATTTCCCATTAGCTGAGTAACAGATTTTTTCTCCCAGCCATCATGCTCTTGTTTTTTCGTATGATCAGTTATAACTCCTTATCCTAGTTTGATCTCCCTATGATTCCCCTTCTATATATTTTCCCCATTTGTACAGTTGTTATACAGTTCATTCAATACAGTTTTATATAGTTCTCATCTGGTATCAGTTAGCTAGGGTTCAAAATAATTATTATTGTCGTCATTAATAATAATTATTATCATAGCAGCAGCCGAAGGCATCGAACCAGGATACATCGTATGAGAAGCGGTCTAGTTAGTGACGTGATTTTAAAGTTCAGTGTCAAATTTGTGATGGTTTCGGCCACACGGGAGCCAAATGTTTTCGGCGCTTTGACGAACAGTGTCAAATTCGTAATGGTTTCGGTCACACGGGAGCCAATTGTTTTCGGCGTTATTCAAGGGCTCCGGGTTCTCAAGCTAATTTGGTGTTTCGAAATGGTTTGGGTGCTAAAACCTCGACAAATTCTCATACTTGGGTTCTGGACACTGGAGCCACAAATCATGCAACTCCAGACATAGCTATCCTTTCTACCTCGGAGAAGTACACTGGTAATGACACTTTACGTGTCAGTGACGGTATGGATCTGTCTATTGGTCGTGTTGGTCATGCAACTTTTAATACCCCTTCTAGGTCTTTTACGATGTCTGATATATTACATGTTCCTGGTCTGTCTACCTCTTTATTATCTGTTCAACGTTTTGTTACAGATAATAATGTGTTCTTTGAGTTTCATCCTCCATCTTTTCTTGTGAAAGATATCACCACCAAGGAAATCCTCCTACGGGGTAGTAGTTCTGGTGGCCTATACACTTTGCCTGTTCCAAGTTCGTCTCCTTCCGTGTTTCTCTCCGCTCGTGCTTTCACTTTGAATTTAAATGATCGTTTGGGTCATCCTCATCAGCGTGTCCTTAGTAAAATTCTCTAGTCTTGTTCGGTTAGTGGCTCTAGTCGTACTGTAACACCCCGTGTTACGGCCTTTAATCACGAATTAATTATTTAATTAAATTCATTAATAATAATTAAAAATGATTTAATTTGATTAGAAATCCCTTTAATTAATTAAAGTGGTCCACAACGGATCGTGGACCCTTGCCTAAACTAGAGTTATAAGCCTATTAGAAATAAAGGAAGTCAACATTTTACTAATCAGATCCTAATTAGGAATCCTAGGCCTACACATCTATTAGGAATAAAGAAAGTATACCTTTACTATTCAGATTATGGTTAGGATTCTCTTTAGTTAATTAATATGGTCCACCATGGACCATGGGCCCTTATCCCTAAAACAAGTCCTTAGTCCTATAAGGAATAGAATTAGTAAACCCATACCATTCAGACCCTAATTAGGATTCCTAAATATATATATATATATATATATATATATATATATATATATATATATATATATATAGGGTCCAGATCAGGTGAGGACCTAATCTTAGGTGAGGACGTGAGGACTAATCTAGACCATTAAATCAGAATGATGTATGATTGAGATTAAAAGAAACAAATCACACGGATTAAGAAAACAAATCCCTTTAAAATGTTAAAATATATAAATTTAGGATAAATCAGTCTTATTAAAAGATGTGCATTCCTATACAAAATGTTGTGCATTCCTATACTGAGTGTTGTGCATCAATAACTTCATTTTTGTGCATTCAAACCCCGCCAAAAAATCATACAGTGAACATCCAATGTTCTACGATGCATTGAACTATGTGCTATAATGCACAACTCCCTAGCCTATAGTGCACAACTTACAACACTAGGTTGCACAATCAGCACACACGAATGCACAATCGTACTACCCAGGCATTTATACATATACATGACAATCCAAATATAGACAATATTATACTCAAAAGAACAAGCGAAAAAAAATAAAAAATACTGATTAGTTTGAATGAGCGAACACTCAATCAATGATGAAGAAATCGCGGCTCCAAATTGCAACGGTGATGATCCAAGAAAATAGGAAACCAATTTGGCCAAGGATTATACATGCGTTCACACTTAAAAAAAATAGAAAAAGACACTATTATCCCACTTTAACAAAAAAGATCAATCCATGTCATCTCAAAAACTCAAATCTGAACCATTCAAATAAAAAAACAAACGCACAAGATTAGTCCTCACGTCCTCACCTAAGATTAGGTCCTCACCTGATCCGGATTCTCTCTCTCTCTCTCTCTCTCTCTCTCTCTCTCTCTCTATATATATATATATATATATATATATATATATATATATATATATATATATATATATATATATATAAGGACGTAGGAGGCACCTAGAAGTCACACCACAATAGATATCACCACACAAGAATTCCCAAGGGACTCCCCACCACCAAGCCTAGGGAGATCAAAACGGATGGAAATCTTAGGGAAGCACCTTAATAGCCAAGGAATGATTAATTAAGGCTAAGAGGTAACCCATGTCTCAACAAAACCTATTTTCTTCGCTATAATCTCTTTCCTTGGCCTCCCTCTATATGCTTGTGTCTTGATGCTTGATAAGATGATTTGTGTGTATTCTTGATAATCTTGATGATCTTGATGAGGAAAAGAGGTTCTTGATATTGATGTAATGATTCTTGACAAATCTTGATAGTTCTTGATGTTAAAAGATAAATTGTGATCTTGATGAATTGGGAGGGATTAGAGCCCTAGGATGGATTGGGAATTTGTGTTATAATGTTCTTGATATAAATTGGGTGGGAATTCGCATGTTCGGGTGTTGTTTATATTTAGAAGTCATAATAGGATGAGTTACACGTGATTCTTGCTTTTGATCCATTAATTGACTACGTGGTGTCGTTAATTGCGTTTAAAAGTGTCTAAGCATGGTTTCGGGTTCCACAAATGATCCCGGGATGGATTTGTGATGAATGAGTCAGTGGGGGGTAGGTGGGGGTAGGGGTACCCGCCACCTACCCGCTGCCCGAAGATCACCGCCGGGCAACGGGCAGGCGCCGGGCAGGCGTCCGCCCGCTGGCAACCCGCTGCCCGGCAGTGATCTCTGGCGGGCAGCCGGCGGGTGATCCCTCACCCACCGGCTACCCGCTGGTCCGTTACCCACCCAGGGTCCCCGGCTTCCCTGTTTGATGTTCCCCATTCCCCGTGGCATCCCAACGGACCCCGCTTGTCGTGCTTGAGTCTAGTTTGATGTTTCGGGTGCCGTTCGTAGGATAAAAGAGTCTTAGGAATTGCATGCTAGTTGAATCGGTAATCCATCAACCTAGGTGAAAGTCGTATGAACCCCTTAGGACAATTCTTAGTATGTGAATGATCACACGTAAGCTTAATTATATGTCTCCCCCTTCCCTATGTGCTATTATGTGTTATTATGTGCTATTGTGTAACACCCCAGATTTTCAAGACTTTTAAAACTTATATAACAAAGATAGAATCTCATTAAATCCCAAAATATGATACAAAGAGCACGGGGTGCTATGCCACACCCGGGATAGAGAACTCGGGTGCATAGGCTAAATTCTAAAACCTCAATCAGTATCAATACTAAATCATGGCACGCAGGCCGAAAGGGAAAACTATCTAAGCTACGTCCCAAGCTTCTAGCGCGCTCCAGTGATCTACTCGTCTGTGCCTGAAAGCCAAATATATCTGTTCAGCGAGAGATGCTGGTAACCCACTCCAACGCGTTGAAATACAATACATATAGATATATATATAGATATACGAAAACCATTTTGAACATAAAGATATATCCTACGAACTCTAGCTTTTAAAACAGGGATAGACTCAACAGATAGAGCTAAGCACAGAGAGCAGTTATACCAAGCATATACAGTTTACAACAGGAAAGACAATAAGATAAGCACAATTAATAATCATAACCCAACATATACGATCCCCAGTATAAATCCCATAGTCTCATCCCCAAGATACTCATAACAACAACTCATCCATACTTCATCACATAGCACACTTTGTTGGTGCCACAGGACCAATCGCATGCCCATACATGAGGGTCAGCGCATATAGCTCTAACACGGCCCCGCAGCACCCTGCCCCGTATCGCAACACAGAGGGGTCGATCGCAACCGACCGATGAACCGCAGCTCATCATAGTTTGATCGCAACCAAACAGTGGACCGCAGCCCAAGAGTATGTCATCTGACCGCAACCAGGAAATATGAACCGCAGCTCATGTAGAAACGTTTGATCACAACCAAACGGTCGACCGCTGCCCAAGAGTGTAAATCTGACCGCAGCCAGCTTCTGAACCGCAGCTCAGGAATAACAAATCCGATCACAACCGGATTGGGGTATCATGCACACATAACACATAGCAAGCACATGCAACCCACATTAACACATTGGGAAGGGGGAGGAAACGTATAACAAAACCTATGCGTGATCCTTCACATACTAAGAATGATCCTAAGGGGTTCATGCTTCTTTCACCTAGGTCAACGGGATACCAATTCAACTAGCATGCAATATATAAGACTCACACAACCTACGAACGGTACCTGAACTATCAAACTAGACAAAGGCACGATGGACGGAGTCCGTTGGGACACCACGGGGGTCGGGGGAACATCAAACGGGGAAGCCAAAATCCCAAGGTAGGGTACAAACCAGCGGGTAGCCGGTGGGTGAGGGGTCACTCGCCGGCTGCCCGCCAGTGGCACTGTTCCGGGCAGCGGGTGCTCGGCGGGCAGCTGCCCGCCCGCCGGCTGCCCGCTGCCGGCGTTGCCCAAATAGGCCGCGGGTAGGTGGCGGGTCCCCTACCCCCACCTACCCCCCACTGACTCTTTTTCACCAAAAATGCCCCGGGAACCTTTGTGGAACCCGAAACCATGCTTAGACACTTTCAAACGCAATTGATAACACACGTAGACAATTAACGGATCAAAATCAAGAAACATATAGCACATAACCTATCATGCTTTTCTAAACATAATCAACACCCAATCATGCGAATTCCCACCCAATATACCAAGAATTATACCATACGAATTCCACGATATAACCTAGGGTTCTAATTATTTTTAAATCAACAAGAACACAATTCATCTTCCAAAATCAAGATTCGGTAGGAATATCATATAACTATCAAGAACCTCATATAATCATTAAGAACATCAAGAACACCATATAACTATCAAGAACGTCATATAATCGTCAAGAACACCATAATTATCAAGAACCTCTCATCATCAAGATCACCCATGGAATCATCCCACCAATCATCAATAATAATATCACAAATCATCAATACACAATAATATGGGGAAATCCTAAGAGGGGAATCATAGCTATGAAAATAGGTTTTGTTGAGACATGGGTTACCTTTTAGCCTTAATTAATTCCTTGGCTATGAAGGGTCTTTCTTGAAGCTTTCTTCTTTCTTGATTTCTCCTAGGGGAATTCTTGGAACTTCTTGTGTGGTGAGGGAATATTGTGGTGGGAGTTCTAGGTGCCTCCTTATGTTCCCTATTTATATATCTAAGAGTCTTACTTAGGGCCTAATTACTATAGGTTTGCTAACTCTATTCCTTTTAGGACTAAGGATTGGGTTTAGGGATAAGGGCCCATGAACTATGGTGGGCCTTTCCTAATTAATTATTGTGATTTAATTCTTTCTTTTGGGTAATTGGTTAAATGATTAATTGGTTTTAGGGATCGTAACACGGGGTTTTACACTCTCCCCCCCTTACGAGGGGCTTCGTCCCCGAAGCCCGGTGTGTTAATCCATTCTTTCACCCCTAGGCATCCCGCATCTTGGCCTCCTGGTTAGGAATGTGGCCCCACGTTTTGCCTTAGCTGGGTCAGACTGGATTTCTGGTGGTGTTGTGATAGAAATGTTTTGGGTTTACCTCGGTCTCCTGCTCCTGAGCTGGACGCCCCGCGAGTGCCCAAGGTGGCCTCGATTACTGCCACCCTCTGATCTAGTGCGCGTGTCATACGGATTAATGATGAGAACCCTTCCTCCATGATTTGGTTTTGCCGGTTGAGCTGTGCGAGTATGCGTTCATTGATTGAGCCCTCGTTTTGCTCCCTTGGGTTCCCTCCTGATCGTGGGTGCACCGACGGGTTAGGTTCGTCATCCTCCTCCTGACCCTCATTTCCCTCCAGGGCTCCACAATCTTGCATGGCCCGTTTGAGTTTCTTGTTGGAGATGTCTAATTGGTCGACTAACTCTCTTCGCTCTTCCTCGGGTTTGAGGCAAATTTCTTCGAGGGTGAGGTAATGTCCTCCCTCAGTGTAGTAGATATCATTGCCGGCGTAGGTTCTGGGCATTAAAGACCATGCCATTTGCGGTTTTGACCTCGGTGTGGCTTAGGTCCATCCCCTTTTTCTCCATGATCCAACTTAGGATCATCCCGTAGGGTAGGCTAAGTCGGTTGCTTGTTTTGCAAAACTCCATGTGTTTTAGCATGAGGGCCGGCAGGTTGAACTTGATTTTGTGTTTCAAGAAGTAGGCAAAGGTGCACTCTAAACTCCCCACGTCCTTGCTTTTATTGTTCGTGGGCAAGAGGCTATCGGTTACAATCATAACCAATATCTTTTGTTCCGCCGATAGCCACTTTCTATTTGGTCGTGTGGCTGAGGTGAATCCTTCCTCTTTCCCGAGTAGGTACCCGAGGTAGTCTTTGTACCCTGTGTTTTGGGTATCAATCCACCCCTTTCGATCATAGTTTGACACACCCATGGTGGTCAATTTCAAAAGCTTGGCCAACCGGCCTTCGGAGAGTATAATTTCCTTGCCGCGGACCATGGTGGTGATTTCTAGCTTATCACCCCGTTTGGTGGCTATAAGATGTTGATAGAATTCTTTCACCAATTCGGGGTACGTATCCCCCTTGATGGTGAGGTACGTATCCAAAAGCCCTTGGTGTTTAAGCATATCAACCAATTCCGGAGAAAATTGGTCGGGTTCAAGGGCTTTACCTCCGATACCGGTGTAATCGGCGTTGCTCCATTCCGGGGTACGGATCCCGAGGGGTTTCTTTGGCATTGTGATGCTTCGCTCGATGGTGACGTTTTTCGGCGAGTTTTTCCGGCGACTTTCCGGCGGGGCTGCGGCGCGTTTTTCCGGCGGTCTTTGGCGGTGCGGCTCTGTTGCGAGGGAGGCGGCGGCGACTAGGCTCCGGTGTTGGCTTGGCGAGGTGGGGCGGTGGTTTTCGGTGGCGTCGGGCAGTGGTGGCAGCGGGTGGAGCTCGGGCAGGTGGCGGGCGGCGCTGGCGTCGCGGGCGTCCTCTGGCGGTGAGGTCGGTGTGCGGTGGGGCGCCGTCTGGGCGGTCGATGGTGGCTCTGGCCGTGGGCGGCGATCGAATGGGGCTGCTGGTTCGGTGTTTGGGGTGGCGGGGAGGTGTGTAGGAGAGGGAAGGGGAGAAAGTGAGAGAGAAGAAGAAGAAGAAGAGGAAGAAGAAGAGTTTTTGATTTGGGGATTTTGTGGGTTTTATGGATTTGTAGGGGCTTTAACAAGGGAGTGTTCCCTTGAGGTTTCAAGAAACACCCTTAGTTTAGTGGTCAAGACCTTGGTCTTGTGAGTGGGAGGTTAAGGGTTTAATTCCCATTGTTGGTAACACTTAGCCTTTCTTGATGGTGTGGTCCTTGTCTTTTTCCCTCTTTCGTCTTCTAGTGATGGGAGGCTTGGCTTGTTATATAATTTTTGGTTTCATCTTTATAAGCAGGATCGAATTTCGATCAAATCTTTTATTTATAACAATTCCGAAGTAATCGCTAAATAAGTAGTTTCACTATGAAGGTGATTACAAGGAATTGCTGGTTTATCCTAGACATAATTCATCTTCTTGGTTTTCTCCCGCGGGGTTTGCGTGGTCCTCGTCTTCTGGGGTTAAGTTCCCCTCCTCGAGGTTGCTCTTGTTCCCGAGGTCGGCTTGAGTGCGGCTCATGACGAATATTTTCCCGGGAGCGCCGTAGTTCCCTTGGTGGGTGGTGCCTCCGTGTTGACCCGTGGTGGTGGGGCGTGGCCTTTGGGGTTGAGTGCACTGGAAGGCCTTGTGCCCTTCTTCCCGCAGTTGAAGCATCGCCAGGGATTGCCCATGCAATCTTTTCCTCTATGGCTTTTGTTGCATTTTGGGCAAGGGAAGCTTCTTGGGTTTGCTTCATTGTTCCCTAGGGACGGTCTTTGGTTGGTCAGGTTGCTTGGTCTTGTGTTGGTGTCGTTCCTCGTCCTTTTTACCGATGGTGCTCCCCCTCCGGTGTTCCTTTTTCGTATCTGTTCTTGAACCCCGCGCTGGAGTAGTTGGATTCGATCGAGATTAGCGGCACTAGAGTAAGCCTCGTTGAGTGTCTGAGGTCTGCTTACCACTAGTGCTTTTCGGGCTTCGAAGTTGAGGCCCGAGACGAATCTTTCTATTTTGGTTACTTCGGTGGGGACTAGCTCTGGTGCGAAGCGCGCTAGTTCGAGAAATCGCTTGTGTATTCAATGACGGTGGCTGTCCCTTGCTTTAGATGGAGGAACTCTTCGTACATGGATGCCTTTATGTGTGTTGGGTAGAATCGTTCTCGTAGTCGTGTTTTGAGATTTTTCCAATTGAACCCTGGTTCTTGTTGGTAAGCGGGACCCTCGTAGATCCACCAAAGATCGGCCTCGTGTCCGAAGTAGAACGAGGCTATCTCCACGCGACGTTCTTCTGGGCATTCCACTAACCCGAGAATTTTGTCGAGGGTCCGGATCCATTCCTCCAGGATCACGGGGTCCTCTTCTCCTGAGAACGTGGGTGGTCGATGATTTGAAACTTGTCGGGCGACGTCTGAGTTCGTGTTTGATGGAGGAAGCGGGGGCCTGTTGTTGCGAAGAGCTACGTCGCTTAGTGCCTGGGCGACTTGCGTTAGTTGTTGTAGCGTTTGGGTCAGGGGGTCGTGAGTGGCGGGTTCCGGAGTCCTTGATTGTCTTCTGTTTGGCGCCATGCTGTCGTCTTTCTGGGTCAATGTTTATAGGAATGTTAAGTTAGAGCTTGGTGCTCTTTGATGCGATAAGCGGGGTAAAAAGTTGTCTTTAGTTGGGGGAGGGATAAAGTGAGGGGAGGTTATGTGTAGGTCTCACAATCTCACTGCGCGTCCTAGGATTCCCGAATCCTATGTCCCCAAGTACCTAAAGTTCAAGTCTATGTCCTAAGGTCTGTCTTAATAGTCTTATCCTAGGGTCAAACTTAGGCTCTGATACCAACTGTAACACCCCAGATTTTCAAGACTTTTAAAACTTATTGTAACACCCCGTGTTACGGCCCCTAAAACCATTTAATTAATTAATCAATAGCCCAAGAGAAAGAATAAATCATAATGATTAATTAGGGAAAAAGGCCCACCATAGTCCATGGGCCCTCATATATAAACCCAACCCCTAAACCCAATCCTTAGTTCCAAAAGGAATAGAATTAGCGAGCCTATAATATTAGTTCCTAATTAGGACTCCTAAATATATAAATAGGGGACTTAGGAGGCACCTAGAACTTCCCACAAGAAAAACGCCCCACCACCAAAAGAGCTCCAAGAATCCCCTTAGGAGTAATCAAGAAAACAAGGAAGCTTAGAGAAAGATCCTTCATAGCCAAGGAATTAATTAAGGCTAAGAGGTAACCCATGTCTCAACAAAACCTATTTTCATAGTTATGATTCCCCCTTAGGGTTTCCCCATATTATTATATGTTTATGATTTGTGATGATTATTATTGATGTTTGATGTGATGATCCCATGGGGGATCTTGATAATCTTGATATTGGGAGATTCTTGATAACTATGGAGTTCTTGATGATTATATGGAGTTCTTGATGATTATGTGTTGTTCCTGATAATTGTGTGACGTTCTTGATGCTTATAAGTTATTCTTACCGAATTGTCTACGTGTTGTTATTAATTGCGTTGTAAAGTGTCTAAGCATGGTTTCGGGTTCCACAATGGTTCCCGGGGCGTGATTGTGTGATAAGAGTCAGTGGGGGGTAGGGGACCCGCCACCTACCCACGGCCGAGAAGTCGTCTCCGGCAGCGGGCAGCCGGCGGGTGGCCCCCACCCACCGGCTACCCGCTGGAAAATCATCCCCCTTCGGGACCCCGGCTTCCCCGTTTGATGTTCCCCGTTCCCCGTGGTGTCCCAACGGACTCCGTTTATCGTGCCTATGTCTAGTTTGATGTTTCGGGTACCGTTCGTAGGTTTATGAGTCTATTATATTGCATGCTAGTTGAATTGGTATCCCGTTGACCTAGGTGGAAGAAGTATGAACCCCTTAGGACTATCCTTAGTAAGTGATGGATCACGCATAGGTTTTGTTATACGTTTTCTCCCCCCTTCCTAGTGTGTAATGTGGGTTGCATGTGCTTGCTATGTGTTATGTGTGTGTTACCCCAATTCGGTTGCAATCGGATTGGTTATCCTGAGCTGCGGTTCAGAAGCTGGCTGCGATCAGATTGATACTCTTGGGCTGCGGTCCACCGTTTGGTTGCGATCAAACATTTCTATACGAGCTGCGGTTCGTCCTTTTTCCTGGCTGCGGTCAGATGACATTCTCTTGGGCTGCGGTCGACTGTTTGGTTGCGATCAAACACTATGATGAGCTGCGGTTCATCGGTCGGTTGCGATCGACCCCTCCGTGTTGCGATACGGGGCAGGGTGCTGCGGGGCCGTGTCAGAGCTATATGCGTTGACCCTCATGTATGGGCATGCGATTGGTCCTGTGGCGCCAACAAAGTGTGTTATGTGTTGTGACATGGACGAGTTGTGATTACGAGTGTCTTGGGGGATGTGACTATGAGATTTATATTGGGGATTGTTCATATTGGGTTATGATCATTGTTTATGCTCTGCCTTCTCTGCCTTATCTGTTGTGAACCGCATATGCTCGTTATAACTGTTGCTTGTGTCTGACCTTATCTGTCGAGTCATTCCCGGTTTTAAAACTAGAGTTCGTAGGATATATCTTCATGCTCAAATGGTTTTCGTATATCTATATATATCTCTATATGTATTGTATTTCAACGCGTTGGAGTGGGTTACCAGCATCTCTCGCTGAACAGATATATTTGGCTTTCAGGCACAGAGGACTAGAGCACTGGAGAGCGCTAGAACTGGAGCGTAGAAGTAGAGTAGTTCCCCTTTCGGCCTGCGTGCCATATTATGCATTGTGTTTCAATGGATATTAGTTAGACAGCCTGTGCACCTGGGTTCTCTAGCCCAGGTGTGGCATAGCACCCCGTACACTTGTGATATACTTTGGGATGTAATGAGATATTACCTTTATTATATAAGCTTAAGATGTCTTGAAAATCTGGGGTGTTACAGTTGGTATCAGAGCCTAAGTTTGACCCTAGGAAAAGACTCTTAAGGCCGGACTTTAGGACGTTAGGCTTGAACTCTAAGTCCCTAGGAACATAGGACTCAGGAATCTTAGGACGCGCGGTGAGATTGTGAAACCTACACATAACTTCCCTACACGTTGCCCTTCCCCATTCTAAAACCCTTCCCCACTTATCACTTCACCAGAAGTGCATCGAACTCTAACTTAACATTCTTATAAACACTGACCAGAAAGACGATAGCATGGCACCGAACAGAAGGCAATCAAGGACTCCGGAACCCGCCACTAATGACCCCTTGACCCAAACTCTACAGCAACTAACACAGGTCGCACAGGCACTAAGTGACGCGGCCCTTCGCAACAACAGGCCCCCACCGCCTCCATCAAACGCAAACTCGGACGTCGCCCGACAAGTCTCAAATCACCGACCACCCACGTTTTCGGGAGAAGAGGATCCCGCGGTCCTAAAAGAATGGACCCGGACACTTGATAAGATTTTTGGAGTAGTGGAATGCCTAGAGGAACGCCGCGTAGAGATAGCCTCGTTCAACTTCGGGCACGAGGCCGACCTCTAGTGGATCCACGAGGGACCCACCTATCAACAAGAACCGGGGTTCAATTGGGAGGACCTCAAGACACGACTACGAGAGAGATTCTATCCAACCCACGTGAAGGCATCCATGTACGAAGAGTTCCTTCATCTAAAACAAGGAACGGCCACCGTCGTAGAGTACCATAAACGATTCCTCGAGCTGGCACGCTTCGCGCCAGAGCTAGTCCCCACCGAGGTAACCAAGATAGAGAGATTCGTGTCGGGCCTCAACTTCGAAGCTCGAAAGGCGCTAGTGGTAAGCAGACCTCGGACCCTCAACGAGGCTTACTCCAGTGCCGCGAATCTCTATCGGATCCAACTACTCCAACGCGGAGTTCAGGAACAAATACGAAGAAGAAACACCGGAAGTGGGGCACCGCCAGTGAAAAGAACGAGAAACGACACCGGCACAAGGACGAACAACTCGACCAACCAAAGACCGACCCTGGGAAACAACGAAGCTAATCCAAGAAGCTTCCCTTGTCCGAGATGCAACAAAAGCCATAGGGGCAAGGATTGCGCAGGCAACCCCTGGCGATGCTTCAACTGCGGAGAGGAGGGGCACAAGGCCTTCCAGTGCACTCGACCCCAAAGACCGCGCCCCGCCACCGTGGGCCAACACGGGGGCACCGGTCATCAAGGAAGTTACGGCGCTCCCAGAAAGGTATTCGTTATGAGCCACACTCAAGCCAACCTCGGAAATGAAGAAGACCTAGAAGGGGAAACCCAATCCCGGAAGACGAGGACCATACAGATCCCACCGAAGAAAACCCAGAAAACGAATTCTGTCTAGGATAAACCATCACACCCCTTGTAACCACCCCTTGTATCGTATGGACCACCTATTTAGCTTAAATACTTCGAAAACATTATGTCTATTTAGCTTAGCTACTTCGGAAGTATTATGAATAAGGATCTTTGGTCAAACTTCAATTTCCACTACGAAGATAAAGCACAAGTGATATCATCAACCCAACCCTTCCCCCACTAAAGGACAAAATAAGGAAAAAGACAAAGGAGGACCACGCACCACCGTCGCCGGCCGAACGCCACCGCTAAGCGCCACACCGCCGTGCCGCCGTCCCAGCCGACCTCGCCCACCGCCCGGAGAACACCCAGCGGCGACCCGCTGCCTCCTTACCCGCCAGCGACGCCGCCCGCCATCCACCCAAGCCTCGCCCGCTGCCACCAACGCCCACGCCCGTAGGCCTCCACCGCCCCGCCGGAAAATTGCCGAGCTCCGCCCCACCATCGCCACCTTGTAGCGGCTCGAACCACCATCGGAAAAGAGGCCGCCGGAAACCGCCGCTGGAAAGCTCGCCGGAAAATCGCCGTCGCCGCCGTGCCGGAAAAAGGAGTCGCCGGGAAACGTCACCAACAAACGATCATCACCATGCCAAAGAAACCTCTCGGAATCCGCACCCCGGAGTGGAGCAATGCCGATTACACCGTAATCGGAGGTAAAGCACTCGAACCCGACCAATTCTCTCCGGAATTGTTTGACATGCTTAGACATCAAGGGCTCTTAGACACTTACCTTGCCATCAAAGGGGACACATACCCTGACTTGGTAAAAGAATTCTACCAACACCTTGTAGCCACCAAACGAGGTGACAAAGTTGAAATTACCACCAAGGTCCGTGGCAAGGAAATTGTGCTTTCCGAGGGCCGGTTGGCCAAGCTCTTGAAATTGACCACCACGGGTGTGTCTGACTATGACCGAAAGGGGTGGATTGATACCCAAACCACGGGATACAAGGACTATCTTGGGTACTTACTCGGGAAAGAGGACGGGTTCACCTCGGCCACTCGACCAAACCGAAAGTGGCTATCGGCAGAGCAAAAGATATTGGTTATGATTGTAACCGATAGCCTCTTGCCCACCAATAACAAGAGCAAGGATGTGGGGAGCTTGGAGTGCACCTTTGCGTATCTCCTAAAACATAAAATCAAGTTCAACCTGCCGGCACTCATGCTAAAGCACATAGAGTTCTGCAAAACAAACAACCGGCTTAGCCTACCCTACGGGATGATCCTAAGTTGGATCATGGAGAAAAAGGGGGTGGACCTAAGCCACACCGAGGTCAAAACCACCAACAGCATGGTTTTCAATGCCCAAAACCTCCGCCGCAACGACATCTACTACACTGAGGGAGGACACTATCTCACCCTCGAAGAAATTTGCCAAAAACCCGAGGAGGAACGTAGGGAATTGGTTGATCGATTGGACATCTCCAACAAAAAGCTCAAGCGAGCCATGCAAGATTGCGGAGGTACGGAGGGAAATGAGGGACAAGAAGAGGAAGACGGGCCTAACCCGTCAGTGCACCCACAGCCAGGAGGGAACCCGAGGGGACAAAACGAGGGTTCGGTCAACGAACGCATACTCGCTCAGCTCGACCGGCAAAATCAAATCATGGAAGAAGGGTTCTCATCCTTGATTCGCACCACACGCGCACTCGATCAAAGGGTAGCAGCGATCGAGGCCGCCTTGGGCACTCGCGGTGCATCCAGTTCCAGCGCAGAAAACCGAGGTACAACCGAAAAATTCTCTATCACAACACCATCAAAAGTTCAGCCTACCCCAAGCCAAGACAAACGTAAGGCCGCAACCCTAATCAGGAGAGTGTAAAATCAAAGGATGGACTATAACACCGGGCTCCGGGGACGAAGCCCCTTGTAAGGGGGGGAGAGTGTAACACCCCGTGTTACGGCCCCTAAAACCATTTAATTAATTAATCAATAGCCCAAGAGAAAGAATAAATCATAATGATTAATTAGGGAAAAAGGCCCACCATAGTCCATGGGCCCTCATATATAAACCCAACCCCTAAACCCAATCCTTAGTTCCAAAAGGAATAGAATTAGCAAGCCTATAATATTAGTTCCTAATTAGGACTCCTAAATATATAAATAGGGGACTTAGGAGGCACCTAGAACTTCCCACAAGAAAAACGCCCCACCACCAAAAGAGCTCCAAGAATCCCCTTAGGAGAAATCAAGAAAACAAGGAAGCTTAGAGAAAGATCCTTCATAGCCAAGGAATTAATTAAGGCTAAGAGGTAACCCATGTCTCAACAAAACCTATTTTCATAGTTATGATTCCCCCTTAGGGTTTCCCCATATTATTATATGTTTATGATTTGTGATGATTATTATTGATGTTTGACGTGATGATAATCTTGATATTGGGAGATTCTTGATAATTATGGAGTTCTTGATGATTATATGGAGTTCTTGATGATTATGTGTTGTTCCTGATAATTGTGTGACGTTCTTGATGCTTATAAGTTATTCTTACCGAATTTTGCAATTAGAAGACAAATCGTATTCTTGTTGATATAAAAGTGATTAGAACCCTAGGTTGTATCGTATGATATCATTCTTGGATTATCGGGTGGGGAAATCGCATGTTTTGGTGTTGATTATATTTAGAAAAGCATGATAGGTTATGTGCTGTTCGTTTCTCGTATTTGATCCGTTAATTGTCTACGTGTTGTTATTAATTGCGTTGTAAAGTGTCTAAGCATGGTTTCGGGTTCCACAATGGTTCCCGGGGCGTAATTGTGTGATAAGAGTCAGTGGGGGGTAGGGGACCCGCCACCTACCCACGGCCGAGAAGTCGTCTCCGGCAGCGGGCAGCTGCCCGCCGGCGACCCGCTGCCCGGAACAGTGAAACCGGCGGGCAGCCGGCGGGTGGCCCCCACCCACCGGCTACCCGCTGGAAAATCATCCCCCTTCGGGACCCCGGCTTCCCCGTTTGATGTTCCCCGTTCCCCGTGGTGTCCCAACGGACTCCGTTTATCGTGCCTATGTCTAGTTTGATGTTTCGGGTACCGTTCGTAGGTTTATGAGTCTATTATATTGCATGCTAGTTGAATTGGTATCCCGTTGACCTAGGTGGAAGAAGTATGAACCCCTTAGGACTATCCTTAGTAAGTGATGGATCACGCATAGGTTTTGTTATACGTTTTCTCCCCCCTTCCTAGTGTGTAATGTGGGTTGCATGTGCTTGCTATGTGTTATGTGTGTGTTACCCCAATTCGGTTGCGATCGGATTGGTTATCCTGAGCTGCGGTTCAGAAGCTGGCTGCGGTCAGATTGATACTCTTGGGCTGCGGTCCACCGTTTGGTTGCGATCAAACGTTTCTATACGAGCTGCGGTTCGTCCTTTTTCCTGGCTGCGGTCAGATGACATTCTCTTGGGCTGCGGTCGACTGTTTGGTTGCGATCAAACACTATGATGAGCTGCGGTTCATCGGTCGGTTGCGATCGACCCCTCCGTGTTGCGATACGGGGCAGGGTGCTGCGGGGCCGTGTCAGAGCTATATGCGCTGACCCTCATGTATGGGCATGCGATTGGTCCTGTGGCGCCAACAAAGTGTGTTATGTGTTGTGACATGGACGAGTTGTGATTACGAGTGTCTTGGGGGATGTGACTATGAGATTTATATTGGGGATTGTTCATATTGGGTTATGATCATTGTTTATGCTCTGCCTTCTCTGCCTTATCTGTTGTGAACCGCATATGCTCGTTATAACTGTTGCTTGTGTCTGACCTTATCTGTCGAGTCATTCCCGGTTTTAAAACTAGAGTTCGTAGGATATATCTTCATGCTCAAATGGTTTTCGTATATCTATATATATCTCTATATGTATTGTATTTCAACGCGTTGGAGTGGGTTACCAACATCTCTCGCTGAACAGATATATTTGGCTTTCAGGCACAGAGGACTAGAGCACTGGAGCGCGCTAGAACTGGAGCGTAGAAGTAGAGTAGTTCCCCTTTCGACCTGCGTGCCATATTATGCATTGTGTTTCAATGGATATTAGTTAGACAGCCTGTGCACCTGGGTTCTCTAGCCCAGGTGTGGCATAGCACCCCGTACACTTATGATATACTTTGGGATGTAATGAGATATTACCTTTATTATATAAGCTTAAAATGTCTTGAAAATCTGGGGTGTTACACTTATATAATAAAGATAGAATCTCATTAAATCCCAAAATACGATACAAAGAGTACGGGGTGCTATGCCACACTCGAGCTAGAGAACTCGGGTGCACAAGCTAAATTCTAAAACCTCAATCAGTATCAATACTAAATCATGGCACGCAGGCCGAAAGGGAAAACTATCTAAGCTACGTCCCAAGCTTCTAGCGCGCTCCAGTGATCTACTCGTCTGTGCCTGAAAGCCAAATATATCTGTTCAGCGAGAGATGCTGGTAACCCACTCCAACGCGTTGAAATACAATACATATAGATATATATATAGATATAAGAAAACCATTTTGAACAAGAAGATATATCCTACGAACTCTAGCTTTTAAAACAGGGATAGACTCAACAGATAGAGCTAAGCACAGACAGCAGTTATACCAAGCATATACAGTTTACAACAAGCAAGACAGATAAGATAAGCACAATTAATAATCATAACCCAACATATACGATCCCCAGTATAAATCCCATAGTCTCATCCCCAAGATACTCATAACAACAACTCATCCATACTTCATCACATAGCACACTTTGTTGGCGCCACAGGACCAATCGCATGCCCATACATGAGGGTCAGCGCATATAGCTCTGACACGGCCCCGCAACACCCTGCCCGGTATCGCAACACGGAGGGGTCGATCGCAACCGACCGATGAATCGCAGCTCATCATAGTTTGATCGCAACCAAACAGTGGACCGCAGCCCAAGAGTATGTCATCTGACCGCAGCCAGGAAATATGAACCGCAGCTCATGTAGAAACATTTGATCGCAACCAAACGGTGGACCGCAGCCCAAGAGTGTAAATCTGACCGCAGCTCAGGAATAACCAATCCGATCGCAACCGGATTGGGGTATCATGCACACATAACACATAGCAAGCACATGCAACCCACATTAACACATTGGGAAGGGGGAGGAAACGTATAACAAAACCTATGCGTGATCCTTCACATACTAAGAATGATCCTAAGGGGTTCATGCTTCTTTCACCTAGGTCAACGGGATACCAATTCAACTAGCATGCAATATATAAGACTCACACAACCTACGAACGGTACCCGAAATATCAAACTAGACATACGCACGATGGACAGAGTCCGTTGGGACATCACGGGGGTCGGGGGAACATTAAACGGGGAAGCCAAAATCCCAAGGTAGGGTACAAACCAGCGGGTAGCCGGTGGGTGACGGGTCACTCGCCGGTTGCCCGCCGGCGGCACTGTTCCGGGCAGCGGGTGCCCGGCGGGCAGCTGCCCGCCCGCCGGCTGCCCGCTGCCGGCGTTGCCCAAATAGGCCGCGGGTAGGTTGCGGGTCCCCTACCCCCACCTACCCCCCACTGACTCTTTTTCACCAAAAACGCCCCGGGAACCTTTGTGGAACACGAAACCATGCTTAGACACTTTCAAACGCAATTGATAACATACGTAGACAATTAACGGATCAAAATCAAGAAACATATGGCACATAACCTATCATGCTTTTCTAAACTTAATCAACACCCAATTATGCGAATTCCCACCCAATATACCAAGAATAATACCATACGAATTCCACGATATAACCTAGGGTTCTAATTATTTTTAAATCAACAAGAACACAATTCATCTTCCAAAATCAAGATTCGGTAGGAATATCATATAACTATCAAGAACCTCATATAATCATTAAGAACATCAAGAACACCATATAACTATCAAGAACGTCATATAATCGTCAAGAACACCATAATTATCAAGAACCTCTCATCATCAAGATCACCCATGGAATCATCCCACCAATCATCAATAATAATATCACAAATCATGAATACACAATAATATGGGGAAATCCTAAGAGGGGAATCATAGCTATGAAAATAGGTTTTGTTGAGACATGGGTTACCTTTTAGCCTTAATTAATTCCTTGGCTATGAAGGGTCTTTCTTGAAGCTTTCTTCTTTCTTGATTTCTCCTAGGGGAATTCTTGGAACTTCTTGTGTGGTGAGGGAATATTGTGGTGGGAGTTCTAGGTGCCTCCTTATGTTCCCTATTTATATATCTAAGAGTCTTACTTAGGGCCTAATTACTATAGGTTTGCTAACTCTATTCCTTTTAGGACTAAGGATTGGGTTTAGGGATAAGGGCCCATGGACTATGGTGGGCCTTTCCTAATTAATTATTGTGATTTAATTCTTTATTTTGGGTAATTGGTTAAATGATTAATTGGTTTTAGGGATCATAACATGGGGTGTTACATATTGTGTGCTACGTGATGCATGACCCCAACTTGGTTAAGATCAAGTGGGCTATACAGGTAGTTGAATGGGCTGAGAACCATCCCATTGTTAACCAGGCCGGTTAAGATCGGTCAGGTATATAAATATTATATAAGACTGAGGTCCACTATACGGGCAGTTGAATGGGCTGAGAACCATCCCAACTGTTAACCAGGCTGGTAGAGACCGGTCAGGTATATAAAGATTATCTATAGGACTGAAGGTCCACATGGGCCTCGGTGATATGACCCACTGACCTGGACGCGCCAGGCGGTGTGTAGGGCCAACAAGCCGAGGAAGGCTGTAGTCCACCGACCTGAGTAATCAAGCGGTTTGTAGGGCTACGGCTGGCTGCGATCCACCGAGTGATGGGACATTGATATGTAGGGCCGTAGTCTCCGAGGATCTTTGCCCACTGACTGAGTTTAGCTTAGCGGTGTGTCGGGCATGATCCGCTATGGTCCACCGATTGTGCGCATCAACTGTGTGTAGGGTCGTAAGTCCCCCCTTGTAAAGGGGATCGCGGTCCACCGACTGGGCGCGTCAGTGGTGTGTTAGATCGTGGTCCGACGTTGAGTTCGTCAGCGGTTCTCAAAGGGTTGGTTGCGATCAACTCCCCTCGTACCGCGGTACTGAGATAGGGTGCTGCAGGGCCGTGTTAATGCTATAAGCATTAACCCTCATGTTCGGGGCATGCGATTGGTCCCGTGGCGCCATCAATGATTATATGATATGAACAATACTTGAATGCTGATGTGTTTGAATAGAATCTGTGACCTTAGATGCGTATTCCTTATGATGTTATCTCTACTTAACTGTTTATCATTGATTAATGTGCTTGTCCCTATTTGCTGAGTCTATCCCTGATTTTAAAGCTAGAGTCTCCTAAGTACATATCTTCCTGCTTCAAACTGGTTTTTCCTATATCTATATCTATATATATATATATATATATATATATATATATATATATATATATATATATATATATATACCTATATTGTATTTCAACGCGTTGGAGTGGGTTACCAGCATCTCTCGTTGAACAGATATATTTGGCTTTCAGGCACAGATGAGTAGATCGCAGAGCGCGCTAGAGATCCGAGGCGTAGAGTAGCTAGTTTCCCTTTCGGCCTGCGTGCCATGCTTATGTATTGACATTATTTGAAGATTTTAGTTAGTTAGCCTGTGCACCTGAGTTCTCTAGCTCAGGTGTGGCATAGCACCCCATACTCTTATGTTTGATTTCGGGATTTAATGATGATTTACCTTTATTATATAAGTTTTAAAAGTTTCAAAATTTCGGGGTGTTACACGTACTATTCGTTGTAATTCCAGTTTATGTTCAGCATGTCAATTGGGAAAATCTTCACGTTTCCCATTGGCACGTGTTTAGTCTAATAGTTCGGAAGTTCTTGATTTGATATACACTGATATTTGGGGACTAGCTCATTTGCTATCCTCTAATGGTTATCGTTATTTTGTCATCTTTGTTGACGATTATTCTCGTTACACCTGGTATTTTCCTATGAAGCAGAAATATGATCTTTATGTCATATTTGATCAATTTTGTGCTTTAGTTGAGCGTTCATTCAATCGTAAAATCAAGTCCATTCAATTTGATCTAGGAGCTGAATATAAGAAATTACATTCTTTGTTTGTGCAACTAGGCATTAATCATAGGCAGTCATGTGCACACACTCATGAATAAAACGGTCGTGTTGAACGAAAACATAGACACATAGTTGAAACGAGTTTAGCTCTCCTAGACCGTGCCTCTGTTCCATATAAATTCTGGGATTTTTCTTTTGAAACTGCAGTTTATTTAATTAACAAAATGCCATCCGTTGTGTTAAATAACTCCAGTCCTCATTTAAAATTACATAACTCCCATCCTTCTTACTCTTTTCTTCGTGTTTTTGGGTGTCTATGTTACCCGTATCTCAGACCATACAATCGTCACAAAATGTCATATCGGTCATCTTCATGTGTCTTTCTAGGTTATCTTGAGTCGTTTCAGGGGTATAGGTGCATGGACTTACAAACTAACAAGATTTATGTGTACAGGCATGTAAGGTTTGATGGGGCAGTTTATCCCTTTGCTATTAAAAATAAATTGCAGGTTTCTCAACAGGTACAAACTTATCCGTGGGCTTAATTTGTTCTTTGTCCGAGTGCTACCGTCGCTACCCCGCCTGAGCAGTCTCACGGCAGCACCAATGTCGCACCTAGTGGCGACGCAATTGCACCGCCTTCACCGCTGCACACCGCCAACGAGCCAGCTTGCCTGCCCGAGCACGAGCCACATGACCAACTTGTCCAGCCGGCTGCACGGCCTCGTGGCCGACCTCGGGGCAAATCCGTGAAGTCTACTGTTCAGACTCATGTGATGAGCACTCGGAGTCAGTCTCAGGCTCCACCATAAGCTTTAACGGTTCCAGTTTGTCCTTCGGATCCCACTTGTTACACTTAGGCAGTTAAGTACCCAAAATGGCGTGAAGCCATGGATTAGGAATTTAGTGCCCTCCTTCAGAATCAAACAAGGTCTCTCATACCATCATAGGAAGGTATGAATATTATTGGATGTAAGTGGGTCTTTCGTACAAAAAGGAAAGGCAGATGATTCCATTGAGAGACATAAGACAATACTAGTAGCAAAAGGGTTCAATCAGGAGCCAACTACTGGGAAAGTTTTCTTTGACACCTTCAGTCCAGTGGTCAAGCCAACTACTGTCAGGTTACTTCTTTCTTTGGCTTTATCATCTGGGTGGACTGTTAGGCCACTTGATGTTCATAATGCCTTTTTAAATGAAAATCTATCTGAAATTGTGTACATGAAGCAACCACCTGGTTATATTGATGCTCTGTATCCAAATCACATTTGCTTGCTAAAAAGGTCTCTTTACGGATTAAAACAGGCACCTAGAGCTTGGTTTAATCGTTTCCACACCTTCTTATTATCTATTGGTTTTGAAGCATCAAAAACAGATGTATCCTTGTTTTACTACTCATAGGGATCTGATTGTGTGTATCTGTTAATTTATGTGGATGATATACTTATGATGGAAAGTAATCAGGATCTAGTTACTCAGTTAGTGTCAAAACTTTCTACCGCATTCAAAATTAGAGATCTTGGTGAACCTGGATTTTTCATTGGAATTGAGACAGTTAAATGCAATGATGAAATTTTTCTTTCACAATAGAGATACATGAATGACATTCTAAAATGTGCTGGAATGGCAGAATGTAAAGAACTATCTACTCCTATTTCTACTTCAAAAACCATGGTCATTGATACACCATTGTACAATGATCCTACACAGTACATGAGTTTCGCTGGTGCATTACAATATTTAGTTGTCACTCGTCCTTGATAGATACCCCAAATCAGATGACTGGGCGGGAATGCCCAGCTAAGTAGTCAGACTCGATCACGACCTGATACTTAGCAAATGGACGACACTCATGATTCCCGCCCGCCATGTAAGGCGCCTGTAGACCGCAGTCAGCCATCTTCAGCGACCTGCCATCCATTAAAGCAGGCGCCTACTCAGACAAAGATCGGTCAACTCAGGTAAAGCGACCAGATCCGGCAGCCGGTGTGTCCTCGGTTGGGCGCATATATGAGACGCGGTGGAGCGACCAACCCCGGTAATCGCCGTGTCCCTGGCCGAATGCCCTACGAGATTCGGATGGGCGACCAGGCTCCGTGGGTGGTGCGTCCTCGAGCGGGTACTACTCATGAACTCAATCGGGTGACGAGGCTCCGCGGTCGGGGTGTTCTCGCCCGAGTACTGCGACCCCTAGGAACATCTTCTTGGCAGTCAGGGCGTCCCCGACTGGGTGCACGCCCTGAGGCGGTTACAGGAAGATTTTGTGGAGATCTCCTTATTTATTGAAGTAGCTTCCTTTATTAGCTTAAACAGTTATGGTATTCAGTAGGCCGGATTCCTTAACTGAATTGGCTCTACGTCAGCCCTACTTCCCTTATAGATTTGGCTCTGCGTCAGCCCTACTTTCCTTGTAAATTTGGCTCTACGTCAGCCCTACCTTCCTTGTATAGATCTTGTACCCCAGTATAAATATCTCCCGGGATCATTGTGTAAAGGGGGGGATAGCATCTCTGGCACTCGAGCGACCGAGACTCTAGAATAATAACATCAAATTATTATCTGCATTTACTCTAATCTTTACTGATACAAACCCTTTTCTAAGTATTTTACGATAGTGTTGGCCCGCCGAACGACATCCAAAAGCCGTAAAACCAACATTAGCACCGTCTATGGGGATCGATACTAAGGGTCCCGTCTCTAAGCTTCGCTGATGGCTCGTACGCGACGCAGTAACCGGAACAACGGACAGAACGCTGCAGCCCCGCCAGCTAATGGGCACGTCGTTGTCATTGCCAACGCGGCGGAACCGCCGACTGGTAGTCCTGCATCTGTGGGAGACCTAAGGGAATAACTAAGTCGCCACACTCCTGGCGAACAGTCGGCTGCACGTACAGAGCGTAATGTCGCGCCGACTCATGAGTCGCCGAGGGTTAACCAACCACCGCTTGGCGCTCAGGCCCAAGCCAACTTCGCGGAGTTGTTGCTGCAAGCCTTTGAGGCATATGCACGTGGAATCGGACATGTAATACCCCCGAATTTCAACAATTTTTAAAACCAATTAAAGCTTAGAAAAGAGATGCAGTCTAAACATTAACATAAGAAAAGCGGAAGCTAACTACACCAATCTGGGAGATGTTATACCACACCTACACAACAATAGGTGCACAAGCAAACACTAACCACTAAACAGTCTAACAAATCAACTACTTAGGCTCACAGGCCTCAACAACTATTATAGGAAGAGATCTAATCTATCTACAAGCCACTAACGCGCTCTCCAAAGCTACTCAACCTGTAAAAGATAAGGGATAACACCCGGTCAGCGAATAATGCTGGTAACCCATCAACACGCGTTAAGTATCATAATATATACATAGATATAATCAAAAGCGTTTGAAACTGGGAATACAGTATATATCATTTTAAAGCCGAGAGAGGAAACATCAATGGACTCATCAATCAGTCACAACAAAGGTCAAAGACCAACATACTCAACAAGACAATAAAACCACAAGCAACAAGCTCAACAACAATGTACAACATGCGACACATAACGAAGGATTCACAGTAGACATGCTCTTAAGCAATGGAAGGCAAGATTCACACCTTAACGAGTTCCAAGTCCACATAGGACATTATCACACCAAGTCATATACCGTGGAGTCAGCACCATTGCTCGATTCATAGTGGATCAGTGTGGAGGGCTCCAAATCATCAATCATGTATCACGTAGTCATCGCAATGACCCGGATCACATGCATAGTATCATCGCAATGACAAGGACCGCAGCCCAATGGAAACAAAGCTAGCAACTTTAAGTGTATACACCCCCTATTGAGATTCCAAGCTCAACGGGTTAGTTACCATCGCTGGCAACGGGGATAAGTTTCCCATGTTGCCCACAAGTCACAAGTAACCAAACGGCCATCCGGAGCTTCATTACCGGTCCGTTCACACATAAGTCCCCACACTGTCCACTTTACCAGCTCAAACATCTCATCAAATCAATCCATCATCTCAACAAGAGTCAAAACACACGGAATCTAGAGATACAACAACACCTAGATTCCACACAAAGTATTTACAACAACGGATACCACATCTGTACCTTGGAGATTAAGGTCTCATACCCTTTATCGTGCAATCAAGGTACATCCAATACCCATGTTTTCATCACAGGAATCAATCAATGGATCACAACAAAGATATGAAACCATACTCAACAAGGAAGGATTACAATCCGACACCAATGATGGTCAACACAAGTTGCCAACCTCAATAGGAAAGAACAAACCACACACACTAGCATTACAACATCAAACTAGCATGCATATCAAACGGGTAAACCAAAATAGTTCCAATGAACCACAAAGACTCAACATTAATCCAACGAATCACAAGGTTGGATCATAAGCACGATTCAAGACACCAAATCCTAACGTGGATTCCTAACTCATCGTTCTAGACATACGAAACATCAAGAAGACTCACAAAAGCTCAATAATTCAACAACGGGAGGTCAAAACATCAAATACCAAGAAGAAGGGATCACGGGGAACAAATCCCCGCAATCCCAAACATGTTCCCCGCGGGTGGGGCCACGGGTGGACCCCCACCCGTGGTTCTGCCCGCGGGAACCATTTCCCACAACCAACGTACCCCGCGGGTGGGGCGGTGGGTGGACCCCTACCCGCCGTTCCGCCCGCGGGTACAACACCCTGTACCAAAATGTCCCTTCGGGGATTTTCAACACCAAGCTCAAATTCAAGTCCAAAACATCCAAAATCTCACCAAATACAACAAAATGACTTGAATCAAAGGAATAGCCAAGTAGTGGCATACAAGACCCCTAATAACAAGCTCTAGATATGCATTTTTACAAGACAATGCATCAACACTCACATTTCATAGCAAAATCACATGTAGAATCCAATATATCATCTTATAGGTAATGAAAATAGATTTTGTAAAGCATGGGTTACCTCTTGTAGACCAAGAACACCTTCTTCAACCTTAAAGAAAGACCAAAGCTCCTCTAGATCAACCTAGCACTTCACCCACCACTAGATCTTCTATAAACTCCCAAAACCCACAAGGTAGAAGAAAGATTTAGAGAAAAGATGGGGGAATCTTGTAAGGAAAAGGTAGGGAAGGATAGATCTTACCATTCCTAGCCTTGTAGTGTTAGAAAGTTGGAATCTTGGTGGAAGACTATGCAAAGCTTGGAAGTTCCCTTTTTGGATTGGAGAGCAAGCTAGGATTCTTTTAGAGAGTGGTTGGAGAGTTTTTAGAACTTTGGCTAGCATGGAATGAAGACGAGAGGTCTTGCTAGGGCAACATGAGCACATCTCATTAGTGAAAAGAACAAGTTAGCCTTACTAAGGTTTGAATGAATAAGGGATTGAGGTACAACACACAAGGCACAAGGTACACCAAGAAGACTAGTCAATTTCTAGTCCTTCGACTATGAAATTTCAGGATTTTAGGAAGAAATTACCAAGGAAGGCTAGGATTAATTCCTTAATTAATCCCAATTAGCATTTAGATTTACGGGGTGTCACAGGAGAGCCCCCCCCCCCCCCCCCGCAGTGAACCCGCAACCCACGCAATCGGTTCCTATGGAAAATCATAACGAAGTTTTTGAGCATTGGAGGTGCTCAAGGGGCACTCGCCGGGGAATTTATGCGCCACCGTAGCTCCCGCTCAGTCGGTGTTGGATCGATTGGGCGGTTGATGCTGTGTATTTGAGTGGGATGGATTAAAGTGTGTGTAAGTGTAAACGGAAGCGTGAAACTCCCGAGTGTCAAACTCAAGGATGGCCGTTCAGAACAAGCAAAGTGCAAGACAATCCTTTGTCACAACGTGTCAACAAGATAGACTAGGTGCTAGGTGAAAATATGGAGAGATTAAGGAAATGAGAAAAATAAGAAAGTGAAGGAAAACAAAGGAAACAAATAAGAACACTTAAAACGGGGATTTGGACGGAAAGGGAATTGGGATCATGCTTTCATCGGTCTAACGGTAGATAAGAATGAGATGCAAGGGTAGGCTAGGCTAAGGGAGAACTAAGGCACCTAATACTAAACCGTGTAGGGCTTAGTCTCTCAATCCTTACGTCGGGTGAGGCATTCTATTAAACGGTTGTCGGGCAGTCTACCGTCTCCTCCCCAAACTACTAGAGATTGTAAGGGTAAGACTAAGGAGAAGGGCAATCTCTTGTTCCTTTCCCACTCTCACACTCCTCTCTCATTGGGATCCTACAATGGAGAGAGGATCTATATGCACACCTCTACAACATAGACATTCAAGCCATTCATACATCAAATCTCATCATTCATCCATTCAAAGCATAAAAGCACAATCTAAATCCAATCTCAATCCAAATCCTAGAATTCGAACAATTCATCATCATCAAAGAATCACAAACACAAATTCGATATTAAATATGAACAAAGAGAAAAAATGTTACCCTAGTCTTCAATCTTTAGTGTTGTAATCCATGACACAATGTAGAGCAATGAATTCTAGAGAGGAAAATGAAATCTAATCTAAGAGATGAAATGGAAATCTAACCTAAACCCTAATATAATCTAAGAGATCTAAAATGAAAGTGTAAAATGATGGAAAAAGTCTGATCCCTAAGTCTTTAAATATGCTGAAAATCTTGAATTTCCGCGGCTGTTCGCACAACTAAGTCCACAACGTGCGTTGTGGAATTCGTTGTACTTTCTGTTTTCTGACAACGCATTTCATAATGCACGTTGTGCATTGCGTTGTGCTCTTCTGTTGGGAATTTTCCCTTCTTCTCTTCTGCACAGTTGTAGCCCTTGAGTTGCCGAACCATAGCCACTTGAATCACCTTATTTGGACACTCCTAGCTCAAGATATGATCATTCTGCCGAACTGTCGTCGGAATGCACTAAAAATGACAATGTTTTGCCATTTTCTACCAAGGTAAACATAATTAGACCTTAATCCTAACTTCTATCAAATTAAGCTAATATAGGCATGAATTAGGCTTAAAGGACTCCACTTATAGCACAAAATTCCTATTAAATACCTTATAAAACATAGCATATTTGACACTTATCAGCGGTCGAGACAGGCAATGTAACACCCCGTGTTACGACCCCTAAAACCAATTAATCATCTAATCATTTACCCAAAAGAAAGAATTAAATTCCAGTAATTAATTAAGAAAGGTCCACCATGGTCCATGGGCCCTTATCCCTAAAACCAATCCTCTAGTCCTATAGGAAATAGAATAAGCAAACCCATACCACTTGGACCCTAATTAGGACTCTTAAATATATATATATATATATATATATATATATATATATATATATATATATATATATATATATATATATATATATATATATATATATATAGGGGGCCTAGGAGGCACTTAGAACCCACACCACAATAATCTCTCACCACACAAGAAGTTCCAAGAAATCCCCTAGGAGAAATGAAGAAAGAAGGAATCTTAAAGAAAGACCCTTCATTGCCAAGGAAATTAATTAAGGCTAAGAGGTAACTCATGTCTCAAGAAAACCTGTTTTCCTTGCAATAATTATCTTCTTTGGCCTCCTCTCTATACTTGTGCCTTGTTGAATCGTTTATGATATTGATGATACGTTCTTGATAATTGTGAAATGATTTTATGTGTGATCTTGATGATGATAAGAGGTTCTTGATGATTATGTGATGTTCTTGATGAATCTTGATGTTTTGGTAATTGAAAAATGAACTATGATTTTATTGATTTGAATATGATTAGAGCCCTAGGTTAAAATTGGGAATTTCGTATTGTGTTAATCTTGATATAATTGGGTGGGATTTCGCATGTTCGGGTGTTGATTATGTTTAGAAGTCATGATAGGATATGTGCTATATGATTCTTGCTTTTGATTCGTTAATTGTCTACGTGGTATCACCAATTTCGTTTAAAAGTGTCTAAGCATGGTTTCGGGTTCCACAACGGATCTCGGGACGTTTATTTTGATAAAGAGTCAGTGGGGGGTAGATGGGGGTAGGGGGACCCACCACCTACCCGCTGCCCGAGAAAGACGTCGCCGGCAGAGGGCAGGCGACTGCTCGCCGGGCACCCGCTGCCCGGAGACTGGTCGCCAGCGAGCAGCCGGCGGGTGGCCTTCCACCCACCGGCTACCCGCTGGAAATTGTCCACTTCGGGACTCCGGCTTCCCCGTTTGATGTTTCCCCGACCCTCGTGGTGTCCCAACGGACTCCGTTTATCGTGCTTAAGTCTAGTTTGATGTTTCGGGTACCGTTCGTAGGATAAGTGAGTCTTATATATCGCATGCTAGTGAATTGGTATCCCGTTGGCCTAGGTAAAGGAAGTATGAACCCCTTAGGATTATTCCTAGTATGTGGATGACCACGCATAGGTTTCGTAATACGTTTTCTACCCTTTTCCCAATGTGTTAATGTGGGTTGCATGTGCTTGCTATGTGTTATGTGTGCATGATACCCCAATTTGGTTGCGATCAAATTGGTTATTCCTGAGCTGCGGTTCAGAAGCTCGCTGCGGTCAGAATTACACTCTCGGGCTACGGTCCACCGTTTGGTTGCGATCAAACGTTTTACATGACCTGCGGTTCATATTCCTGGCTGCGGTCAGATGACTACTCTTGGGCTGCGGTCCACTGTTTGGTTGCGATCAAACATTATGATGAGCTGCGGTTCATCGGTCAGTTGCGATCGACCCCTTCGTATTGCGATACGAAGCAGGGTGCTGCGGGGCCGTGTCAGAGCTATATGCGCTGACCCTCATGTATGAGCATATGATTGGTCTTGTGGCGCCACGAAAGTGTGCTTGTGTGTGATGAGATACGTATTGGAATGATGATATGAATGAGATGAAGTGAATCTGTGACCATAGGATATATGCTAGTATCCTTATATGCTTGATTATAACTGTTGAATGTGTTTATCCCTATTTGTCGTGTCTATTCTTGGTTTTAAAACTAGTGTCTCGTAAGTATATATCTTCCTGCTTCAAAATGGTTTTCGTATATATATATATATATATATATATATATATATATAATGTATTTCAACGCGTTGGAGTGGGTTACCGGCATCTCTCGCTGAACAGATATATTTGGCTTTCAGGCACAGATGAGTAGACACTGGAGCGCGCTAGAGACTTGGAGTGTAGAGTAGATAGTTTCCCTTTCGGCCTACGTGCCATGCTTACGTATTGACATTATTGAGGATTTTAGTTAGTTAGCCTGTGCACTTGAGTTCTCTAGCTCAGGTGTGGCATAGCACCCCGTACTCTTATGTTATGTTTTTAATGAGAATTTACCTTTATTCTGTAAGTCTTAAAAGTTTTAAAATTTCGGGGTGTTACAGTTGGTATCAGAGCCTAAGTTTGACCCTAGGATAAGACCTCAAAGATCGGACTTTAAGACATTAGGCTTGAACTCTAGGTATTTAAGTACATAGGGCTTAGGAGACTTAAGACGCGTGGTGAGATTGTGAGTATACCCACCATAACATATTTCCCCTCACTCTTGTGTAGATTAAAAGAACTTCCCCTCCGCTTATCGCACCAAGGTAAGGGTACAAAACTCTAACTCAACATTACTATAAACATTGGCCCAGTAAAACAGCTGCATGGCGCCAAACAAAAGACAATCAAGGACTCCGGAACCCACCACACACGACCCCCTGACTCAAACCCTACAGCAACTAACACAAGTCGCCTAGATACTAAGCGACGTAGCTCTCCGCAACAACAGACCCCCACCACCTCCGTCAAACACGAACTCGGAAGTCGCCCGACAAGTTTCACATCATCGACCACCCACGTTCTCAGGGGAAGAAGATCCCGTGATCCTTGAAGAATGGATCCGGAACTTCGACAAGATTCTAGGATTGGAAGAATGCCCAGAGGAACGTCGTGTAGAGATAGCCTCATTCTATTTCAGACACGAGGCAGACCTTTGGTGGATCCACGAGCGGCCCACTTACAGGCAGAAACCAGGGTTGAACTGGGAAAACCTCAAAACACGACTACGAGAACAATTCTATCCAACACACGTAAAAGCATCCATGCATGAAGAGTTCCTCACTTGAAACAAGGAATGACCACCGTCATGGAATACCATAAACGATCCTCAAACTAGCATGCTTCGCACCAGAACCAATCCCCACTGAGGCAACCAAAATAGAAAGGTTTGTATCGGGTCTCAACTTCGAAGCCTGAAAAGCACTAGTAGTAAGCAGACCCCGGACCCTCAACGAGGCTTACTCCAGTGCCGCAAATCTCTATCGGATCCAATTACTGCAACGTGGGGTCCAGGAACAAATTCAAAAAAGGAACACAGGAGGTGGAGCACCACCTATAAAAAGAACGAGAAATGACGCCAACACAAGGCCAAGCAATCCAGTCGGCCAGAGGCCACCCCTAGGAAACAACGAAACTAACGCAAGGAGCTTCCCTTGCCCAAAATGCAACAAAAAACCATAGAGGCAAAGATTTCATGGGCAACCCCTGGCTATGCTTCAACTGCGGGGAAGAAGAGCACAAGGCCTTCCAGTGCACTCAACCCCAGAAATCACGCCCCACAACCATGGGACAACACGGGGGCACGAATCATCAAGGAAACTACGGTGCCCCCAGAAAGGTGTTCATCATAAGCCGCACCCAGGCCGAACTCGAGAACGAAAGCAACCTCAAGGAAGGAGACATGGCTCCAGGGGACGAGGACCACGCAAACCCACCAGAAGAAAACCAAGGAGATGAATTCTGTTTAGGATAACTGGCAAATCCCTTGTAACCACCCTCGTATTAGAATTACTTGCTTAGATTAGCTATTTCGGAGGTATTATAAATAAAGAGCTAAATCAAAATTAATTTTAGCATAAGGGAAAAAGACTAGATTATGCACGTCAACAACAAAAGGGGACAAAACCAAATCTTCTACCACTAGAAGACGAAAGAAGGAAAAAGACAAGGAATGCACAATAAAGGAAACTAATGTCATCAAGGGGAATTGAACTTTAAACCTCCCATTTGTAAACCCAAGCACTTAACCACTAAGCCATGAGTGTTTCTTGAAACCTTAAGGGAACACTCCCTTCTTAAAGCCCTTGCAATCCCTAAAAATTCTCAAAAACCCCCAAATCAAAAACCCTTCTTCTTCTCCCAATCACCCAATCTCTCTCTCTCTCCCCTTCCCTCCAAAGCCACCATCACTACCCTCACCTCCACAACCCACCGTCGCACCACCATCCGTCGCCCACGACCGATGCTCCACTCCGCCCCGCCACCGCAACCAACCGGCGGCACCCAAATCCACACGCCACCACCACAGCCGGCAGCCACCCGCCGCTCGCTCACAGCGCACCCGGCCGCAACCCGCTGCCACACGACGCCGACGGCACAGCCAACCACTGCCGCACGCCGCCGCACGACGCCCCCCCCCCCCCCCCCCCCTCACCGTCCAAACCCAGCAAGAGCACCGCCCCATCACCGGAAACTGTCACTGAGGCCTCGCCGGAGACTCGCCGGAAAACACCACCTAGAAGAAAACCCAAAATGCCGAAAAAGCCCCTCGGAATCCGCACCCCAGAATGGAGCAATGCCGACTACACCGTGATCGGAGGTAAAGCCCTCGATCCCGATCAATTCTCTCTGGAATTGGTCGATATGCTTAATCACCAAGGGCTTTTTGATACATACCTCACCATTAAAGGGGATACGTACCCCGAATGGGTGAAGGAATTCTATCAACATTTGGTAGCCATCAAACGAGGTGATAAACAAGAAATCACCACAAAGGTCTGAGGCAAAGAAATCATACTTTCCGAAGGCCGCTTGGCCAAACTCTTGAAATTGACCACCACGGGTGTGTCAAACTATGACCAGAAAGGGTGGATTGATACCCAAAATACGGGGTACAAGGACTACCTCGGGTACCTACTCGGAAAAGGGGAAGGGTTCACCTCGGCCACACGACCAAATAGGAAATGGCTAACCGCGGAGCAAAAGATATTGGTTATGATTGTGACTGACAGCCTTTTGCCCACAAATAATAAAAGCAAGGACGTGGCGAGTTTAGAGTGCACTTTCGCCTATCTCTTGAAACACAAAATCAAGTTCAACCTACCGGCCCTCATGTTGAAACACATGGAATTTTGCAAAACTAGCAACCGGCTTAGCCTACCCTACGGGATGATCCTAAGTTGGATCATGGAGAAGAAGGGGGTGGATCTGAGCCACACGGAGGTCAAGACCGCAAATGGCATGGTTTTTAATGCCCAGAACCTCTGTCGCAATGATATCTACTACACCGAAGGGGGACAGTACATGACCCTCGAAGAGATTTTCCAGAAACCCGACGAAGAGCGAAGAGAATTGGTTGACCGATTGGACATCTCCAACAAAAAGCTTAAACGAGCAATGCAAGATTGTGGGGGACTAGAGGGAAGTGAGGAACAGGAGGAGGATAGCGAGCCTAACCCACCGGCACCCGCACGAACAGGAGGAAGCCCAAGGGGACAAAATGAAGAATCTGTCAATGAGCGCATCCTAGCACAGCTCACTCGGCAAAACCAAATCATGGACGAAGGGTTCTTGTCCTTAATCCACGCGACACGCGCTTTAGATCAGAGGGTGGCAGCAATCGAGACCATCCTGGGCACTCGCGGGGCATCCAGTTCCGGAGCAGGAAACCAAGGTAGAGCCCAACTTTCCAATCACCATGTCAGCAGAAATCCAGTCTACCCCAGCAAGGACAACACATGGGGCCACGTTCCTAACCAGGAGGCCAAAAACACAAGGTGTCCAGGGGTGAAAGAATGGATTAACACACCGGTTCGGGGACGAAGCCTCTTGTAAGGAGGGGAGAGTGTAACACCCCGTGTTACGACCCCTAAAACCAATTAATCATCTAATCATTTACCCAAAAGAAAGAATTAAATTCCAGTAATTAATTAAGAAAGGTCCACCATGGTCCATGGGCCCTTATCCCTAAAACCAATCCCCTAGTCCTATAGAAAATAGAATTAGCAAACCCATACCACTTGGACCCTAATTAGGACTCTTAAATATATATATATATATATATATATATATATATATATATATATAGATATATATATAGGGGGCCTAGGAGGCACTTAGAACCCACACCACAATAATCTCTCACTACACAAGAAGTTCCAAGAAATCCCCTAGGAGAAATCAAGAAAGAAGTGATAGGAATATTTTTTGTAAGTTTTGATGAAGCCAAATGTACTTTAGATCCCCTTAGTTTTTAGGTCTTTGACTACAAGCATCATAAATCAGAATAGCGAGTCAAAAGGAATCAACCATAGGAAGAACAAAATTAATTTGAGAAATTAATTTTGGTCCTACGAGTATTCATCCGAGAAAGAAGCATAAAGGAATGGCGTTACAAAGAATGATCGGATGAGCCTAACGGCGAAATGGTAGAAGTCCTTATTTAAAACGATCACACCCGAGATCGATTCCCCTCCCAAGGACTTAATTTTTACAAATTAAGTTTTCGGACAAGCACAATGTGTGCTAAGGAGCACGATGTGTGCTAAGGAGCACAATGTTCAATAGGAGCACAATGTTCAAAAAGGAGCACAATGTTCTAAAGGAGCAAAATGTTCTACAGGAGAACAATGAGAACAAGCACGATGTGTCCAAAGGATCACAATGTGACCAAATCAGAAAAGCACAATGTTCAAGTCAAGGAGCACGATGCTCAAGTCAAAGGAGCACAATGTGGCAAACAAGCAAGATGATCAGAAATTGGATAAATTCGAAGGAATTTATTCTAAGTCTACCCACATGCCACAAGAATCCAAAATTGCCTGAAAGACATTTGATCAAAACGGAAAAATATTTATGAAGACATGAATATAAAAACTTATCCTAGAAATAAATTCTATCAGATGAATTTATTTCAAAGATATGTTGGATATTCAAAAAGACAAGAAAAACAATATTTTAAGAAACAACTAGAAAATCAAGTTGTGATAAAATATTATTTGTCAGGCAAGTTGACAATCAAATCAAAATTAAAGACCTACTATTGTCAACAATATCAGGCTATGAAGATTCAAATTTCAAATATCAAATTATCCCACTCCAACGGATATATTTGATTGCCTATAAAAAGCCATGAAGACTTGAAGACAGAAGTAAAGGTGTACAAGATAGACACGAGATAGAAGTGCAATACACACGAAAATTTAAAAGTGCAAGTGCTCAAATATTCTTAAAGACTTAGTCTGAATAGTCTCAAAAATCTAGTTGGAGAGAGATACAATTACCTTTGTATTTGTAATTGTAAAAAGAGTATAGCTGTGTGCAAAATACTCTAGTGAGTGTAGCTATGTGCAAAACACTCGTAGTTGCTAAGTGTAGCTGTGTGCAAGACACTTAGTTGGCGTTGAGTATAGCTGTGTGCGAAATACTCGGAGTTGAGTGTAGCTGTATGCGAGACACTCGGAGTTGGGTGTAGCTGTGTGCAAAACATCCAGAAGAAGTGCTTGTGTAGCGCTTATTCACTATCGTCTCCTAGACGTGAAAGGAGAAAAGTGGACTAGGAAGATTACGCCACTTCCGAACCACTATAAATTGCCTCTCTCATTTACATACCGCACTTACATAATTTGCTCTATCTATTTATCTTATCCGACTAACCCGTTTACTATTCACAGTCAATCTTAATCGTTCGGGTTTAGTGTGTTTTCAGTGTGCAAGACACTTAGTTGGCGTTGAGTATAGCTGTGTGCGAAAAACTCAGAGTTGAGTGTAGCTGTGTGCGAGACACTCGGAGTTGGGTGTAGCTGTGTGCAAAACATCCGGAAGAAGTGCTTGTGTAGCGCTTATTCACTATTGTAACTGTGTGTGAAAAATAGTGAATTTCTCCTAGACGCGAAAGGAGAAATGTGGACTAGGAAGATTACGCCACTTCCGAACCACTATAAATTGCCTCTCTCATTTACATACCGCACTTACATAATTTGCTCTATCTATTTATCTTATCCGACTAACCCGTTTACTATTCACAGTCAATCTTAATCATTCGGGTTTAGTGTGTTTTCACGTATGCATGTGACTCAAACTTCTCGAGCTTAAATATTGAATTATTCTAAGCAAGTTTGACGTGTTGCATGTAACATTCATTACACGGTCGACGTGATACGATATTTATTTATAATCTTGAATATTGCTTTTATATATTGAGTGCACCATCTCCTTTATATATTCAAGATACCTCTGTTACATTATTCTATCTTACATGCGTATTTAATTCGTTAATTAGGCATAACTCTTTACATACTACCTATTCCGCTGTGCAGTTTAAACTTACTCTATTTACTTGATATTTAGATTTGAAGTTACAAAGAGTTATTTATTTTGAAAAAAGCTTGAAAGTCTATTCACCCCCCCCCCCTCTAGACTTTCACCACCCTATCGGGAATAACAAGAAGGAATCTTAAAGAAAGACCATTCATAACCAAGGAAATTAATTAAGGCTAAGAGGTAACCCATGTCTCAACAAAACCTATTTTCCTTGCTATAATTATCTTCTTTGGCCTCCTCTCTATACTTGTGCCTTGTTGAATCGTTTATGATATTGATGATACGTTATTGATAATTGTGAGATGATTTTATGTGTGATCTTGATGATCTTGATGATGATAAGAGGTTCTTGATGATTATGTGATGTTCTTGATGAATCTTGATGTTTTAGCAATTGAAAGATGAACTATGATTTTATTGATTTGAATATGATTAGAGCCGGCAGGTGGCCTTCCACCCACCGGCTTACGGTTGGAAATTTTCCACTTCGGGACTCCGGCTTCCCCGTTTGATGTTTCCCCGACCCTCGTGGTGTCCCAACGGACTCCGTTTATCGTGCCTAAGTCTAGTTTGATGTTTCGGGTACCGTTCGTAGGATAAGTGAGTCTTATATATCGCATGCTAGTGAATTGGTATCCCGTTGGCCTAGGTAAAGGAAGTATGAACCCCTTAGGATTATTCCTAGTATGTGGATGACCACGCATAGGTTTCGTTATACGTTTGCTCCCTTTTTCCCAATGTGTTAATGTGGGTTGCAGGTGCTTGCTATGTGTTATGTGTGCATGATACCCAATTTGGTTGCGATCAAATTGGTTATTCCTGAGCTGCGGTTCAGAAGCTGGCTGCGGTCAAAATTACACTCTCGGGCTGCGGTCCACCGTTTGGTTGCGATCAAACGTTTTACATGACCTGCGGTTCATATTCCTGGCTGCGGTCAGATGACTACTCTTGGGCTACGGTCCACTGTTTGGTTGCGATCAAACATTATGATGAGCTGCGGTTCATCGGTCGGTTGCGATCGACCCCTTCGTATTGCGATACGAGGCAGGGTGCTACGGGGCCATGTCAGAGCTATATGCGCTGACCCTCATGTATGGGCATGCGATTGGTCCTGTGGCGCCACCAAAGTGTGCTTGTGTGTGATGAGATACGAATTGGAATGATGATATGAATGAGATGAAGTGAATCTGTGACCATAGGATATATGCTAGTATCCTTATATGCTTGATTATAACTGTTGAATGTGCTTATCCCTATCTGTCGAGTCTATTCTTGGTTTTAAAACTAGTGTCTCTTAAGTATATATCTTCCTTCTTCAAAATGGTTTTCGTATATATATATATATATATATATATATATATATATATATATATATATATATATATATATATATCTATAATGTATTTCAACGCGTTGGAGTGGGTTACCGGCATCTCTCGCTGAACAGATATATTTGGCTTTCAGGCACATATGAGTAGACACTGGAGCGCGCTAGAGACTTGGAGCTTAGAGTAGATAGTTTCCCTTTCGGCCTGCGTGCCATGCTTACGTATTGACATTGTTGAGGATTTTAGTTAGTTAGCCTGTGCACCTGAGTTCTCTAGCTCAGGTGTGGCATAGCACCCCGTACTCTTATGTTATGTTTTTAATGAGAATTTACCTTTATTCTATAAGTCTTAAAAGTTTTAAAATTTCGGGGTGTTACAGGCAACGCTCTCTCGCCCATTCAGCCAGGAGCGGGAAAGAGAGACCTGAGGGAGAGCCGCCCCAAGCCGTCATTCAGAGAAGGATAGCTACCCGGCATAGGCGAGAAGCCGTCGAAGGCATGGGGGAATCGTTAATAATCCCAGAACAGCCCAACGCGGAGATGGCCGACCTGGTCGCCGCGCTCCAAGAGCTCCATCAAAAGATCGATGAGAAAGATAGGTCATTGGTCAATAGCCTACTAACTGCGTCTCCCTTGTTGGAGGAGGTGCAAGCTTACAGGGCACCAGCGGGTTTCAAGCTGCCCGACCATCCCACCTATGACGGGATGGGAGACCCGCGTGACCACATCATTAGCTTCCAGGCCAAGATGCAAGTGATCCGCCCCGATGATCTGTCGGGAGTTCTTCCCTACCTTGGTCGGGCCCGCCCAGTGATGGTTCCTTAGGCTGCCCACAGGATCGATCAATAGCTTTGACGAATTGGCCCGTTAGTTTTTGACGCACTTTGCCGGGAGCATGAAACCTAAGAAGTCTGTGTCGGATTTATCTCGGGAACACCAAGACGAGGGAGAAAGCCTATGCAAGTACATAGCACGCTGGCAAAAGGAGGTTCAGGCGGTCGATGGTTTGGACGACCAAACAGCCTTAATATTCTTCATCGAGTCCTGGAGGGCGGACAGGTATTACAGCAAGCTACGGGATGAGAACCACAAGACATATGCTAAGGCTATCCAAAGAGCTAACCAACTGGCTGACTCAGAGGGGCGGTCAGGAAGAAGCGCAAACAGGAGGTGTCCCTCTACAAGCGCCACCGAGCGGATAACATCCGTGATGGTCGAATGGAGGACGCGGGGAATGTTCGTGTGAGGGCTCGCCTGGTTCAAAACCGGCTGGGAGCTCCATTCGGCCAACGGCATAGCCCGTCCACGAAGTTCACACCCAGCTACCTCCGCCTCCGCCTATCCGGTGGGCGATAAACCATAAATGGTCAGCGCAAATGCTGCCCCTTACTGCAGATACCACCACACGGACACTCACACCAAGGAGGAGTGCGAGGGCCATAAGGAAGAAATCAAGGCGCTCATAAAGCGCGGCTGGCCACTACCTCCCAATCAGTGGCGTCGACCAGGACCGCCTTTGCAGAAAGAGGCGCTCGCTCGGACTACTTCGAAGACCGTGAACAAGGGTAAATAGCCCATGCAGGAGGATGACACCGATAAGAATTGGAAGCATAAGCCGATAATCAATATGATAGTAAGCGGTCACGAAGGCGGTGACTTAGCGAGAGCTCGAAAGGCTCGAGCAAGACAGTTTTACGTGGGAGCGATAGCTTTCCAGGAGTCGGACCGCCAGAAAGCGTGCAGGGAGCCAATCGTTTTCATGGATGACGACTTACCGAGGGGCCCCACTGTAACACCCCACTTTTCTTAAACTTAATTAACAGACTTAACCTTGAAAGGTAAGCTAAGGAAGCGGAATAAAATTAATAAATAACTTAATAGAGGTGTCACCGCCACAGTCACTCTTCGCGGTGATTGCACATGCTAAGATTAAACCAACTAAACCATTAAAGTCTACTGACAACAATCACACTAGGGGATAAGACCCCGGTGTCCAGCACTAACAAAACAAGGGTAGTCAACTACAAATCTCAAAATCTAACATCAAGAGTTTAGACTACAAAAGCTAACTATGCTAGTCTAGGCTAACTCTTACTCTCTCACGAACTGGGCCCATCTGAAAGGGGTTAACAAACAACAAGTAGAAAACAAACCCGTTAGCACGAAGCTAAGTATAACGCCACTCAACCCTGTAAAGTAATACACTATATACTTTTGGAAAACATTTGTTTCACATACATAGATCAAGTATTCTCAATCACTTATGTAACACCCCGTGTTACGGCCTTCAATCCCGAATTAATTATTTAATTAATTCCGTTAATAATAATTAAAAAGGATTTAATTTGGTTAGGATTCCCTTTAATTAATTAATGTGGTCCACCATGGATTGTGGACCCTTGCCTAAACTAGAGTCTTAAGCCTATTAGGAATAAAGAGAGTAAACCTTTTACTAGTCAGATTCTAATTAGGAATCCAAGACCTATATATCTATTACGAATAAAGAAAGTAGGCCTTTATAATTTAGATTATGATTAGGATTCCTGATTCTATAAATAGGTGATTAGAAAGCAATTAGAACACTTACCACCCATAGTTATATTACACGAAAATATTCCCAGGAGATTCCCCACCACTAAGCCTAAGGAGATCAATCAGATGGAAATCTTAGAGAAGAACCATAATAGCCAAGTGAAGATTAATTAAGGCTAAGAGGTAACCCATGTCTCAACAAAATCTATTTTCCTTGCTATAACCTGCTTCATTGGCTCCTTCGATATATGCTTCTGTGTTTGCATCTTGATAAGGCTTTTCTGGAGATTAATATGATGATTATGAGATAATCTGATGTTTACGAGATGATCTTGGTGTTTATATGCTAATCTTGATACTTATGTGATAATCTTGATGTTCTTGATTCTAAGATAAATTATATCAATGATCTTGTGTTTTAATCATGACTAGAGCCCTAGGGTTAAGACGTGGATTTCGTAGTGTGATATTCTTGGTATGTTTGGGTGGGATTTTGCATGTTCGGGTATTGAGTCTTGATATGTTTAGAAGTCATGTTAGGATGTATTTAATGTGATTCTTGGTTTTAATCCATTACTTGATTACGTGGTGTCGTCGTTTGTGTTTAAATGTGTTCGGACATGGTTTCGGGTTCCACGAGGGATCCCGGGACTGAATTATTACATAAGAGTCAGTGGGGGGTAGGTGGGGCAGGGGTACCCGCCACCTACCCGCTACCCCATGAGGCCGCCTGGCAGCGGGCAGCAGGCGGGCAAGCGTCTGCTCGCCGGGCACCCGCTGCCCCGTGATGTGCCGCCGGCAGGTGGCCCTCCACCCGCCGGCCACCCGCTGGAATTCCAGTGTGGAACATGGTGGTTTTCCCCGTTTGATGTTTCCCTGTGTCCCGTGGTGTACCATTGGACCCTGTTTGTCGTGCCTGAGTCTAGTTTGATGTTTCGGCTACCGATCGTAGGATAAGAGAGTCTTGTGTATTGCATGCTAGTCGAATTGGTATCCCATTGACCTAGGAGAAAGGAGCATGAACCCCTTAGGCGTATCTCTAGTAATGTGGTTGACCACGCATAGGTTATATATGTATGATTTCCCTCCTTATGTGTTAATGTGGATTGCATATGCTTGGCTATGTGTTATTTGTGCATGATACCCCAATTGGTTGCGATCAATTGGCTATACAGGTAGCTGGATGGGTTGAGAACCATCGGCTGTTAACCCGGCCGGTTGCGTTCGGATGGGTATATAAATATATATAGGGCTGCGGTCCATAATCTGTTTGCGATAAGATATACATGCTATTTAGGGTGCGGTCCACCGTTTGCTTGCGATCAAACGTTATAAATGAGCTGCGGTTCATCGATTGGTTGCGATCAATCTCCTTGTGCTGCGGTACAAGGCAGGGTGCTTCGGGGCCGTGTCAGAGCTATATGCGCTGACCCTCATGTATGGACATGCGATTGGTCCTGCGGCACCACCAAATGTGTTTACGTGTTGAGATAAAGATTATATACTGATATGAATGATGTGAAATAGTCTTTTGACCTTAGGGTGTATGATAATATCTTCATATGCGTGATTATATCTGCTGAATGTGCCTACCATTACCTGTTGAGTCTATTCTCAGTTTTAAATTAGAGTTTCATAAGTATATATCTGTTCCGGCCTCAAAATGGTTTTCCTTATGTGTATATATATATATATATATATATATATATATATATATATGTATATGTATATATATATATATATGTATATATGTATATATATATATATATGTATATATATATGTATATATGTATATATGTATATATATATATATATGTATATATATATATGTATATATGTATATATATATATATGTATATATATATATGTATATATATATATACCTAGATTATATTTTAACGCGTTAGAGTGGGTTACCAGCATTATTCGCTGAGCAGATATATTTGGCTTTCAGGCACAGATGAGTAGCTCCGAAGCGCGCTAGAGGACCCGAGGCTTAGCTAGTTAGTTTCTTATCGGCCTGCGTGCCATGATGATGTACTTAACATTGATTTGAGGATTTATGATGTTTAGATAGATTAGCCTGTGCGTCTGAGTTCTCCAGCTCAGGCGTGGCATTGCACCCCAACAATTATGTTTAGTTATGCTCTGTTTTGGGATTTAATGATAGTATTACATTTATTTCATAAGCATTCAAAGTTTTAAATTTTAGGGGTGTTACAGTTGGTAGCAGAACCTAAGTTTGACCCTAGGATAAGACTCTTAAGGCAAGACCTTAGGACACTAAGCTTGAACTCTAGGTATTTAAGTACTTAGGACTTAAGAATCTTAGGACGCGAGGTGAGGTTGTGAGTTCATTTATTACTTTCAATTAAGTTTCCTATACCTGTTCCTTGCTCAGCTTTAGTCCTTTTAGTTAAAACACCAGGTAAGTAGGAAAGTTTACCTCCGTAACCGAGTAGTATACACTTACTCGGTAAAACCCCTCGTTCTGGTTCCCTCTAAAGACCTGACCAAGACTTAGTAAAGACTCTGACTAAGAAGAAGTAAGACTCGGATGCCTATTAAAGCAGAGCAGTTAAGATGCGGCGTTTACATCTGGACATGCGGTCAACCCAATGAAGATAGACTGCTTCACTTACAACCTGAATCCAATCACCACGACCCCCGATTCGAGTAAGCAGCATACATCCCATGGTAAGTTGATTTATCTCGATTCGAAAAGATTACGACAGAGATGAAAAGGGAAAAGAGAACTAGGACGTCTATTGATACAAGGAAATGAAGCAGCGGACGAACAGACGTTGTTGGTTAATCCTTGGAGTAAGTTGAACCTATTCCGTCCCTTGCCTCGTTTGAACTATTAATCTCCGAATCCCATTCGCCTGATATTTCTATTTCATTAGAATCGTGTCTTATGACCCTTGGTTATTATTGGGAACGACCGACATCCACTATGCCTTAGCTTACCCTTCATTGTACCCAACTCGAATTCTTGGGAACCCAAAATCTTTAGGAGCATCGGAATCATTGTCGTTGCCCTAATCTTATACCCCTCCCCTTTGGAATCCTTATTAAAATCCCATGAATGGTGTAAACCCAGAACCTACAACAGTTGACTCGGGTCACCTAGACGTTGAGCAACGCCATCCTTGATAACAACAACCGACCACCCCAAATGGGAACCTAGACGTGGCTCGCCATGTCTCGAACCATCACCCGCCTATCTTCGCAGGGGAAGAAGATCCTACGACCCTCGACGAGGCGTGTGCTAGCACCGCCGACCTTCACCGAATCCAACTTCTACAGCGAGGAATTCAGGAACAGATCCGGGAAAAGGAGTAACGGAAGTGGGAGACCACCTGTAAAGAGAACTAGAACGCCAATTAAATGCAAGGAAGAGAAGTAGTTCTTGAATAACGCCTTTTCTTAAATCTTTCGTGCGAGGTAAGTATGCCAGGTTGACTTGTGAACCCTTTGCCTCAGCTTAAAATATGATTTGCCCTTGAATCTCAACCTCTCGATATTCCTAATTGTTGAAACCCTTGCCTCAAATCCTTGATTATCCTTGAAAGCAATTAAACACCCGTTATGCCTTTACTCACTCTTTGTTGTACCTAATTTATTCTTGGAAAATCTTAAATCGTTATGAGCTTGGAATCATTGCCATGGCTCCAAACCTGTATCCCTCCCTTGCGAACGCTTGCTAAAACCCTACAAGTAGTGTAAACCCCTTGCCTCGTCTAAGTGGCATGAGGGTTGATGCTTATTAGGTTGGTGTTAGGAGAGTTATTAAAAAGGACTCGGAGTGTCAAGTAGCGGCGATGGACGCGTGGAAAATGTCGTGCACTAAGCTTCCCTGCAATAAAGATCTTACTTCGGAATGAGGTCGACCTTTATGGTCTTAAAGCACCGTAAGAAGTACATGTGACACACAAAGTTTGCCAAACGCCATGCGACGTCGAGAGCAGTCAACCAAATGCATTCCAATGAAGAGAAAGGCATCACTAAGCATTTGGTCACTAAAGGATTAAACAGGGACCGGGTGACAAGCCGAACTTAAACCAAGAGGGCTTGCCATTAATCAAGGCTGGTTTACAACCGACTACCCTGTAAAGGTTACGAGGTTGCTAGTTGGAAACCAGACCCGACCTACTAAGCAACAATGAAGGACATGCGAGAGTCTTAACTCATCTAGAACTCGTGTTTAGGGTTCAATAACATTGTTCGATGAGTCATTCTATGTATTCAAGTCCCTTTTGTTGTTCACGTGAGCATGGGATTGTTGGGACTTGAACCTGTGTGTTCTTGGGACTTTTCCCGAAGTAATCCCTTCTTCATAGTCACGTTCCAGTGGGACCTTGGCAGGAGGTCGACTTACCACCATGTGCCCACTGCCACATTCCAGTGGGATC